>NW_013670326.1:10631-11940 GCF_000517525.1 Limulus polyphemus
AACGAGACGGAGACCAGTACGGAAGAAGATATGTCCCATAAAATTAAGAAACTTTTGCAGCGGGAGTTTGAATCTGGACAAAAACCTGATGGGTGGCATCGCTACATCGATGGCATTTTCGGTATTTGAAATCATGACATTAAATCTCTCTTATAATATGTTCATTTCCTTAATAATTTACATCATACTATTAAATTTGCTGTTTCACACATTACAAATTCTTACAGAGCCTTACTGTTCTTTGATACCATAGTCTCTGTTGAAAATATTTGTTTTACTAAAATTACCCCAAAACATGTGTTCAACCGTAGATTTTAAATTTCAACTAACACCAAACGCGGTGTAATTATTGGACAACTTTAAATGATTCAAAGAATCTACAACACAAATGACAATAAAAACAGTTGCTAGGTTGGACTTAAGAAAATTTCTTTGTTGTAATGGTTACCATGATAACTATATTTTTAAAAGGTTTCTTCCAAACAGAGTTGTACAAAAGTAGGTCAATAAGCCTTCACAGATTGAAAATGTTATCTGAACTCCACCATCTGTCGATGAATCCCTCATTAAGCGTTTAGGCAAAACTATAAAAAAATCTGGGTTAAATATTAGCATTGTACAAAACCACGGGGACTACACATTAAAGTTACTTATTTATTCGGCTCTCAATAAAAAAAATTATTGTAAGTAATAAAAAAAAATGTTTTGCTAGAAACAATGGAACTGGGTGACTCTTGTACTGTTAAAAATGTAATATATGAAATAACATGTAACCAATGTGACGATAAATACATCGGTGAAACCAGGAACGTCGAGAGCCAGCACGGGTCCCCCTTTTTCTCTCTCTCTCTTTTAACATTTTCAAGAATTTATTCAAAAGAAGATCCTAAATTAAGACAGCAACGAACTCATAAGCCAGATAACATCATTGCAGCAGCCGTTTTTACCTCACAGTATAAGCGTAAAAACGTTAATAAAGTAACAAAAAATATTTATTAAATCTATAAAGTAACAAATACATATTGTTACGCCTCTGGTCGTTTGTTAATTACCCGTAAAAATTGTTTCCGAGGAACTTCAGCGATACAAGTTCTTGCTTAAATAAAACTAGTTTATTCTTTCTCAATACAACTTTGCAATACACTTAATTTCCACAGTCACTTTAACTTGACACACGCTATAATTCACAATAATTTACACACTTTACTTCGGGCTTGATTCGATTATCTGTCTCTATCTCCCTCTATCAATTATCTATGCCGTCACTTCTCGCCGGTCTTATATATACGAAATAGAGGGCGTCTGGCAA
>NW_013670326.1:12829-38279 GCF_000517525.1 Limulus polyphemus
ATACTCATTACGTGTTACCAGCGCCACGTGAATTGCGCTGTCGTAACAATATTAATTACTACTCAAATTATTATTTCAGTCGTTCTTAATGTATCAAGCGTCTATAGGCAAAGAAAAGCCAAAAAGAATGGGTTTTATCATTAAATGAAGATACAGCCTAAAGATGCATTTGACATTAAGCTGTTATTCAAATGTAACAGTTTCCTTGATCATAAATTCAAAGAGCCTCTCCTGTTTCAATCTTATAAACTTAAAATAAATAGAAATAATTCTTGGCCTTTGTAATTATTAATATTATTTTGTTGTTGTTGTTGTTCAACAACTAACTTTTTTTTTTTTTGTCAGTTAGTCATTGGAATGGTAACATCCAAGTTCGTCTACTCCCATTGGCAATAGACAAAATGGAAATATAGTTAATAAATACAATCATCAGGTTGCCAAATATAGAATAAGGTTTAAATAGAAAACCCCTTTGGCACAGTTTTCAAAAGAACGAATTTTTTTATTTATACTGTTTGTAGTACGATGTAATAGACTTTTAAAACATTCACACATCGATAGTTTTATGTACATGCATATATACACTACAAATATATCACATTAAAAACTTAGCTTGTTCTCGAGGAATTATAATATTGTTTTAAAGTTTTTTTCATTTACAATAAAGTGGCATACCAAGTTTACAAAAAAATAAATAAAACAAATATTTTGGTATATGATTACATCAGAGTAGACTAAGTGGGAATAAACCATTCGAATCCTATTAACGTGTGTGCGATAATTCGCGACAGTTTAAAGTAAGGTTTACTTGTATGTGTTCTTTTCAGTTGTAATCCTTGAGAAAGGCGTAAGCTCAAACGTCGGGTTTTAATTTTTTTTTCTGTAGTGTGTTAATCCTGTTTTTTTATATTTTATTTGTTAACGTGACTTCAACTCTTCGGTTTGATCTCCAAAGTATAAGAACTGATACGTTTTTAAATGTTATCTTGTTCTGAAAGTGGCTGATCTAACGTATATCGCGGAGTGCCCTGCAACAACACTAAATAGTTCACCAAAAAAAATAATTTTATTTCTATAAGAAAGCACAACTTCTTTAAAAAACGTCTGCAAACTTTAACTACTCATTGTGGAAACATATATTTAGTATCAATGTTGTTGGTATTTTTATTATTTGATTTATTGATCATAACTAAACCTTATCAATGATGACACTAAACCTGTATGGAGACGTGACTGGCTAAAATCCGCTAAATGCACGTGGTTTGACCGCGTGTCGTGTTGCAGACGCCATTTTACTCATGGGTTATATTTGGTATAAGTTAAGAGAAGATCACTGATCACCTTTTTAAACTATAAGAAGAGTTAAAAAAATGAGTGATGAAGATAGGGATATTGATGTCGAAAGTGATGTAAGTTAATTAAGTTTTCCATTAACTTTATAACATTGCATTTTTCTGCTATGTTTACTGTGGCCTTGGAGTTCTTGTTCTACTTGTAAATGTAATATACTTCTGACAGCAACTGAGAACGTTCTGCGCAAAAAATAGTGTCAAATCGAGTAGTAGTACTATACTGATAATTATAACACTAGTAAAGACCATCAGACATTAGTAGTAGTAACTTGTATCACTAATGGATAAGTATCAGTATCACTATATAGTATAAGTTATAACTAAGTTTGATGTTAATGTTATTCACCTTCAAGTTATTGAACTCGGGAGTATATTATATTGGTATTTCTTTTCTTACACAACAACGTAGGCCTTGAATATGGGCAGGTGCCAGAGGATTGGAAGTTAATTTTTGTTATATACTAGTACCGTTACTTTTCAAGAGAGGTGATAAAAATTATTCCAGTAATTATAACCTATTACTATTAGTGTTACATCACTGGTGAGAAACATTTTTGAACGTCTGATAAAAAGATGTTTCATAAAGTAATTTAACAAAGTTTAAAATTTTGTTGGATAGTCAACATGGCTTCACTAGGGGAAAATCTTGCCTTTCTATTCTGACATTCTTTGAAGAGGCTCTGCTTACTTAGGTGAGGTTATAGGTGTAGATTGGGTGTATCTGGATTTTCAGAAATCATTTGACAAGGTGCCACATAAAAGACTTGTTAAAAAAGTTACCCATGTAGGTGTGGGAGATAGGTTGGTTTGTTGGATAGAATAGTGGCTAGAAAAAAAAGCCTAGGGTTGTTATAAATAGAATTCAATGAAACTGGATTAATGTCACAAGTGAGGTTTTTTGGGGCTAAACTTTATCACCACTGCTTCTTTTGATTTTCATCAATGACATAGGTGAAGGAATAGTAAATAGAGTATTTAAATTTGATGATGATAATAAAGATTTTGGTGGTGTTAGCCGAGAGGAGGACACCACTGGTTTACAGAAGGATTTAAATTATTTGGCAAGTTGGGTCAGTAAATAGCAAATGACGTTTAATTATAATAAATGCAAGATAATACATGTGGTGTATCACAATTTAAATTACAAGTATAATTTTGCAGGGAATAACCTTAACAGTGTAAGGGAGGAAAAAGGTTCTTGATGTTCTGGTTTATCAGTCTTTTAAGACATCCAAACAGTGTGATGTTGCTAGTGGCAGGGAAGACAGGATTGTACGTTCTGTCTGCAGAAATAATAAATACAAGTCTAAAGAGATAATGTCATTATATAGGTTATTGGTTAGACCACATTTGGAGTACTATGTTAATTCTAGGCCTATTTTCCTTGGAAAAGACATTGAATTGTTGGAAGGGGCTACTACTACTAGGATAATACCTGGGATGGAAAGGTTGTCAAATAAGGATAGGTTAAGATCTCTGAAATTGTTTTCTCTGGGAAAAAAAGAAGAGTTAGGGGGGATCTGATTGAGATGTTTAAGATTGTTAAGGGAACTGATACTGATAGTGTTGATGCATTATCTTTTTTTCATATTTAATGGTAAGGGGACACAAACATAAATGTTGGCAAGCTAGGAGTCATCTTCAGCCAAGACAGTTTCATTTTTCTAACAGGGTGGTTGACATTTGGAATAGGTTGCCTGTGGATACTGTAGAGGTAGTAAATTTAAGTGAGTTTAAGAGAAAGCTTGATAAGTATATGAATGATGAGGGTTGGCTTTGAGGTTTTATTAGAATTATTATTACCAACTTAGAGGATGGGACAGCCAAGATGGACCAATAGGTCCCTTATTGCCCTTAAACATTATGTTATATACATCACAGTAAACTACTTGTCCTTTAAATCAAAATGTTCGTAAATCAAAGCTAGAATTATTCAATTAATGTCAACACAGGCTTTATAAACATTTATACTTGAATTATCCTCTTCCACAAGCAGGCCATTTTCATGTTATCTTGCTTTAAGTGCATAATCTTTATCTATGCATTATTGAAACTTGTCTACCACATTCTAGCCTAGTCACTAAGGCTGTCAAGGTTCTTTCAAAACCCTTCCTTGTAGGGAATTTGGAATTACTAGTGTTCAAGAAGCTACCCTCATCAATGACATTAATAATTTACAACAAAATCCCAAAACTAAGAAGACTTGGAGGACTACAGGAAGCCAAGAGTTGGTTTGAAATGTTTTTTAGAAGTTAAAAACAGTAAGGCTTTCTTTAACTGAGTTAAAGATAAGCATAATGTTAAAATAGGAATTGAGCCCTTGAGGGTTGTTGAAGGAAGGGCGTTTACTCAAAATAATCTTTCTTCCTCTATCAGTAAAGAAGCCTTGAACGGTGTTCTAGATCTTGAGAAATTAGTAATGGAAAATACGATAAATGCACATGAATTTGGTATTTGCCTTGAAGATTAAAAAACATTGGGAAGTTTAAAAAATAATGCATCCTGGCCAGTAATATTTTGTTGATGTTAGGGATTACATAAGTAAGGCCCGTTATTAAAATGGTTTGTATATTTGACTCGCTGCCTATAATTACCAGGTCAATGTTTGTCACATCCTTTAACAAACAGATGTAACATTATCCAGTTTTCCGATACCTGATCACTAGTCTTGCGTTTGTGGTGGTAAAAGTTCTAGAGAGACTGATTAAAGATGTTTGACAAAGTAAAATTTTATTGAAAAACCAGTATGGTTTCGTAAGGGGGAAAACCTTGTCTCGTGAACCTTTTGGCCTTCTTAAAAGATGTCACTGCCTTATGCTGAAGAGGGTAAAGGTGTGGATTTTGTATATCTGGATTTTCAATACCACATGAAAGACTAAAGAGAATTATCATTGAAATCAACTCAATAATGTTATGAAACAAAAATATTTTGGTGGATCAGTATCTTAAGCCTTCCAGGAAGTGTGCTATTGCCAGTGGGAGAGCCAAAAGGATTTTGAGTTATATCTACAGGAATGTTATTATTTGTTCTGAAATTATACCCCCCACTCCCAATACACGGTTTAATCAGAATGCTTACTGGAAAGTAAAATTTATATTGTTTTATAAAGATGAATTTTATTGTTTGAGATTATTTCCCTAAGATCCACTACAAAAAAGGAATAAATAAGAATGAATTTTAAATTTATTTCTAATAGTGAAACTGAAATATTGTCAAGAGCTAACAGTTAGGCCTAACAACTTTTTGCACTCAGTGGTTTAGGCTGGTCTGTAATTATGTTTAGGTTGTGTTAATAGTTTTTATTAGTTTGTAATTATGTTTAGGTTGTGTTAACAGTTTTTACTAGTCTGGAATTATGTTTAGGTTAGGTTAATAACTTTTACTAGTCTGGAATTATGTTTAGGTTGTGTTAACAGTTTTTACTAGTCTGTAATTATGTTTAGGTTAGGCTAATAGTTTTTACTAGTCTGGAATTATATTTAGGTTAGGTTAATAGTTTTTAGTAGTCTGGAATTATGTTTAGGTTGTGTTAACAGTTTTTACTAGTCTGTAATTATGTTTAGGTTGTGTTAACAGTTTTTACCAGTCTGTAATTATGTTTAGGTTGTGTTAACAGTTTTTACTAGTCTGTAATTATGTTTAGGTTGTGTTAATAGTTTTTACTGATCAGTTAGGACAATTATTTATTAATGCCTACTATTGTTACAAATGTGTATCATTACAGTTTACAATGTACTGCGTTTATTTCAATATTGCTCATCAATAACCTGAAAGTTTACCAGTTTAACTGAAAATCACCAAAAAGCATTTACATGCCCAAATTTTAACTTTTCCCTGTTCAAACAGAATGCCTCCATATAAATACATATTAATTCTTAGTTGTCATAGACAGTAAAATTTAACTTTTATTAAAAAAAAATTTAATATATATATAATTTAAAATCAACATTGGGCAGGTTAGAAGGAATACACGGTACTAGTTGTAGGCTGGTAGGGTATCAAAGGTTCAGGCAGAGCTAGCAAAGGACTCCAAGCTGTATATTTTACTTGCCTTTTATGTGAATTATGTTGTAATTGAAGCAAGTGCAAAGGTAATTGTTTTACAAATAAAATAATTGTACAAGATTAGTAAACAGAGAAGGAAGAAGCTTTTAAAATATCGTCCTGAGTGGTAGCTTGCTACTCTTACACCAACAAAATTATTTTATTCTTAGCTGAACATGTGAGGTTGTTTAAAAGTATAGCCTCATTAGTTATATCTTAAAGAATAAAAGTCTTGTTTCCACAGATTAATACACCTTATTATCACTGTTAACTTTCACCTCCAGACTTCAAAATTTGTACACAGACACTGCTTTAAAGATTTATTTTAAATATATCAAGGAACCAGAAAAATAAAAACATCTAATTTATTTCTACATACTGTAAAGAACTATTTCAAAATGCTTAAAAAAATGGGATATAATGTATTATTGAATACGAACAAAATACAATATACACGTTCTAGGACGTATTTAGATATATTTTTAAATATCTTCAGTTTAAAGTGTACTAACAATTTTGCTGAAGGTGAAAGTATTTAAAATATCAAATTTGTTGTGATTAAGGTTTTTAACTAACTCTTCCTTTCCTGTTTTAAATTCAGTACAGAAATTGGTTCTATGTAGGAATATGACTTGGTAATGAATTAAGAGTTTGATAAATGTATAGTTTTACTTCTGGGCAATGTTAGTGTTATATAGAATGAAACACATTACACTTTCCAAAAGGGTGTACCATCACATGGTTAGCAGCTCAGTGGGTTGTTCTGATGCTGCAAGGTATAATATTCTTTTCCTTTGATATTTTTCTTTCATCCAGTGATATCACTTACATTTTATTTTGGGTTATTTCTTACTTGCGGGCAGCATGGCTCTAACATTCTACGTCCGAGACACTTAATTTAAGAAATGGGGTTAACTTGAGGGAAGGAGGTGCTCACTGCATACATATTCCTGCTGTTCTTCTAGTATAAACAACACCGTCTTAAATATCTTGAGCCTGAAGATCCCAGGAAGTCAAAGAGGTCCCCAGAACTTCCCAACATTGAGCCTGCTGGCCCTCAAGACTTTCCCTTATTTATGTGTCAGGACTACTGCATTGAATTTAAAATATGGTAGCAAAAATTTCTGATAACATACAAGTAAGACCAGGCTCAGAAGGCCTGGCATGGTCTGGTGGTTAGGACGCTTGACTCTCAATCTCCTGTCACGTTCAATCCTTGTCCCACCAAATGTGCTCACCCTTTCAGCTGTGGGGGCATAATAATGTGATGGTCAATCCCACTGTTCATTGGTAAAAGAGTAGCCCAAGAGTTGGTGGTGGGTGGTGATGACTAGCTGCCTTTCCTCTAGTCTTGCACTGTTAAATTAGGGATGGCTAGTGCAGATAGCCCTCGTGTAGCTTTGCACGAAATTCATAACAAACAAACCATATTCACGTGTTTGAGTTTCGTGTACAAAAAATTAAATAAGATAAATAAAAAAAGATTTAAAACAAACGAAAGTGGGTGCATAATATTATTTTAGAATCTACTGATCCCCTGAAAGAAGTGAAATTCAGGAAGTATGTGTCCCACTAAAGTTAATAGATAAAAAAGTCATTTTTAAAAACATAATTAATGTATAGAAACTGAATAGATCATATGTTGTATTGTTGCTGTAAATTAAAGAAATACATAGATCTGATATTTGTTATTGATGAAAAACTTGTATTTTATATATTCAGTTTTAACTTGTTTTACATTTATTAACATATTTCACTTTTTTTCTCCCTGATGTACTTACCTAACCTGGTCAGAGAAATACAAATCTCGACCAGTCAACAACAAAATGTCATCAAACATTTAGCACGGTTGCCGAAAGCATATTGTGTAATGTAAGTGCAAGTGTACTTATCTTATTCATTGGACTAAAGAAATATGTCTGGAGCTTTCAGAAGGAAATACTATAAACAAAAACCATTATCAATATCAAAAACATTACACATTTCCCATCTCTGATGTTTGTGTGAAGTATTTTTAAAACCACTGTGTTCAACTTCCTAGTGTAGTTTTAATAAACAACCCCTTACAATCTTATAAATGTTAACTTCTGTTACAAGTGTTGTTTACGTCATTGTGAGGCTTAACCATCCGTTACGTCTAACTTTTAAAATCCACTGAGAACCAGCCAGTTTTATATGTCCAGGGGAATTTTGATGCTACGAAGTGCAAAGATAATTTCAGCCTATCAAAAAGGCAGAACTTATAATAAATTTGTTAATTTCTCTTCCGTTTTCCACAGAATTAAGTTTTAAGTTCATGGAAATTAAAAACCATTTTTATGTTTCCCAGGTCTGTATTTTTATGAAAACTTACATAACGATATTGACTGGTATTAACTGTTAATGTGAAAAATTATAAATTATTTAGGTCATTCTCCCAATAAAATGTGGTCAGCATGGAACACCAAGAATATATATAAATGTACAATCTTAAGTGTCTAATATTTGTAAATAAAATTGCTCTTTCAGGCAGAAAAAAGGGCACACCATAATGCTCTAGAAAGGAAAAGACGAGATCACATCAAAGACAGCTTTAGCAGCTTGAGAGATGCTGTTCCAGCACTGCGTGGAGAAAAGGTACTTAAAATGGTATATGAAATTATTTATGAATTTTAACATGTGTGAACATGACACGATTATGTTAAATTTAACATCAGAACAAAAAACACAACAAACTACACCGTGGAAAAAAGCAAAATACTCACTATTAAGAAATGTAGAAGTCAGACTAGGACTAGCAAATCTAACCTCTATTCACATATGAAATGAAAGAAGTAAAAAACACTTCACAATTAAGAAGTGACAGCATTTCAGCTGTTGTGACACTATCAAGTTGGTTAATTAATCCTAGTGAAACAAACCTAAGAAAGAGAGGGAAAAATTAATAGAAAAAATAGATAATAATAATAATAAGTAAAGTCTTATAAATACTTCTTTTAAAATAAAAAACTTGAGTTTAACTTTATAATGCCTATAACGTAGTAACTCATGCAATATTGACCCCGACTTGTATGCTGTTAAAATGGGTATACAGTTGTATATATGATCTTAAACCACGTGTGCTAGAAACCCATGGTTACCTTGACGTAACTTGTTTTCAGAACATTTATTCACTATGATAGTTTTTAACAGTTTTGTATAAAGTTTCTCTAATGTAATCTTTTTTGGAATTTTAATAACATGTTGCAACATTTTTCAGTTAAATATTTAAAAATAAATCATGTTGTTTATAACCATTATTGTTAAATCTTAACGTCTACATTAGAAAGAAAATATTTCTGTTTCTTACATTTATATACTTGTTGAATGAACATTAATTTTGTGTAAAGCAAGTCCACGGACTTGGGAAAACTCTGTTTATTATAAATAATGCCTATCAACATAAGTGTTTATTATTTTTAGTTTGGTGGTTTGCTTGACATTATATTAAGACTGATGATAATTTTAAATATCTTTCTTCACCGGACTTTTACGGGAACAAGCATAATCAAAACTCAATAATATGTGATCATAGTTTTTACTGTATAGAGTGTATTGGTTAGTGTTGAATAAAATACTTGTGAGAAGAAAAATTAGCTTAATTTTGTCCTCTTAAGCTTTTTTTCTTTTTCTAACAGTCTTCTCGGGCCCAGATTTTAAAGAAAGCTGCAGATTATATCCAGTTTATGAGAAGAAGAAACTCTTCACACCACCAAGATATAGATGACCTGAAAAGACAAAATAAGATTTTAGAAGATCAGAGTAAGAACAAACAATTTAACTGTAATATTTGTTCATATTAAATACTTGTAATGTAACAATTAACATCTGGAAAGCAACTGGGACTTGAAATTTAAAAAAATTAACCTATAGAAATAGCTTTCTCTCTATTTAAAATAATAAAATTTGCTGAATGTCTAACTACTTAAAGTAACTCGTAAGTTTTAGGTACTTCCTTTTCCAGTTGACAGTTCTTTGTTTCTTCATATAAATTGAAAATGCTCATCAATATTTGGACAAATATAACTTCCAAATATGAAACTAACTTCCTGGAGGGTTTTGATACATAAGAATTCCAAAACACACTTTCCTTCATTGACACTATAGCTATTTCTCTATCTCTTTGCCCATCTAAACATTGAGAATGCTTGCCCCAGTCTTTTTATACCCCGTTCGAATGCCATTGGCAAATTCTAATTTGCAAAATTCTCCATTAGCTTCACTGAGCCCTCTATCCAAGCACTGTATAAAAGCACCTCATTCAGATAATGTAATCACTATTTTTGACGAAGCAATCGGCACGGGTTTCTATAAACAGGAGTGCTGTAATTATTCACAGTTCATGTTGCGACGTTGAACGTGCTTTGTGTTACTATGGTTGTATCTTCATATATTTATAAGTTATTCTAATAATAATAAAAAAACAAGCACCGACGGGTATGAATTCCCTAGTTAATGTTTTTACTATGTAGGCTATTCGGACCTCTTTTCTTCCATCTCTGTTATCTGGTATTTGTCAATGGCCAGGGAGGGGTCATTCTCAGTCTAGGCTGTCCGTCATACGATCAGTTGTGATATGGATACATATATGCGGACTGTGGGGGTCTGAGGCACATTTTGCAAATGACCCAAACCAGCTGGGGAGAATTTACACCCGCTTTTTCTGGCTCCTTCTTTCACTAGGTCAGCTTCAACAGAGGATCTTTTTGATCAGCCACCTCCAACTCCTTTTTCTTCAGTTGGTTACTTGGGTTGGTGAGATCTTGGGAGTTTCTCCTATTGCATTTGACTCTACCCCTTCCTTGTTGGCAAAAAGGACAATAAGTGACTACTTGGTTTCTCCTCCTTCTCCTGATATTGCTGTTCAGGTTGGGAGATTTGCCGCTAAGTTACACGACGGGATAGCTATGTTTAGTCCCTCGTGTTTATTGGAACAGCCTGCTTTGACTTATCACCACCAAGAGCAGGTATATTTAGATTCTCAACTACTTGCCCCCCTTTTGGGCCTGGGGGGGGTCTTGATTGGAACCTGTGATCACTCTAAACAGATCACAGTTTCTCAGATTTGTCTTACTCTCACAACTGTACTGAGGTATTTATTTTTGATCCAACTTTTGTTGGAAGTCTATCAATGTTCTCCTCTGCAATTTGAGGACGAGCTGGAGATTTTATAGATGTCTACCTCAGTCAGATTGACTTCTTCTGTTCTTTCTTTGGTTTCCTGGCTTGTTTGTTGTTGAGATTTATTGGGTAGAGGTTCTTTGTTAGAAGGTATTTGTTTACCGTCTTCTGCCCTCAGGGAGCTATGGGAAGCTCTCTTTCTCCATCTCATGTTGTTTGCTGGAGTTCCAAAGGCTTTAGAATAAAAATTTGATTCAGTTTGTTTATTTTCTTTTTTATTGTTGTTGGCTTCTCCCTTTCTGGCACTAATTTGGGAGTATCAGCTCATAGTTTTGCCCAACCTCCTCCTTAGGTTCACAGGTCTATTGGTTCCCATAATAGAGTCCATCAGTATTCTCGAGAATTTTCGGCTCAGAGGGACCGTTGACAACAGCATCAGTATACCTCCCTTGGGCGAGGAAGCAGTGGGAGCACATTTACATCACTCTGGACATATGGAGTTTTTTCCCGGGATTCATGGGTAGTCCATGTTCTGGATTCAGGGTTGTTTAATCTTTACATCACCTCCACCTTTATCTGTGCAACCTATTACCTTGACACCTCCAACAGAAGAGGAGTCTACCCTCCATATCAACGTTCTCAAACTCCTTGCAATACACCAGGCAATGCTTCAAGGTCTGTCTCTCTTTAAGGTCATGGTACAATTCCATGGTGGTATCTCAGATTTCTCAACAAGGAGGCACACATTTTCGAGACCTTGTTTTCATACCTTGGATTTTCTCTACAGGGCGATTTTCCATTATACCAGTCTTTTAGCATATCATGTTCCAGGAGTGATGAGTTTAATTGCAGATCACTTGTCTCGATCCAACCAGATTCTTCCGATGGAATGGATGCTACGTTGCAAGTTTTTTTCGCTGGATTTGCTCTCAGTTTTGGTCTCCAATACCTCATCCTCAAGTATTGGCAGTAGATGTATTTAGTCAGGACTGGACAGGTTTACATCTGTATGCATTTCTTCCGATTCGGCTATTGTCCTGGATTCTGACTATGGTTTGCTTCATTCCCTGTTGTTTTAACTTGGTTGCACCATATTGACCAGCTCAAATGTGGTTTCCGCTTCTTTAGTATCTGTAGGAATATCTTCCTCCACCTCTTCCACATTGGCAATCTCTGAGACAACTTCGATCAGACATTCTCCACCCAGATGTTTGGAAACTCAGTTTTTATGCTTGGAAGTTATGCGGTCCTTTGCTTGAAATAAGGGTTTAACTTCCACAGTTTCTCTGTATTTAACTAAATCTTTCCGTAGGCCAACCACAGTAGTTGATCAACGAAAATGGCATACTTATTGTCAGTGGTGTATTAAAACGAATTTCCACCCTTTTCATCCTCAAGTACCTACCATATCCCATTTTTGTATTTGAGACGGGTTTTGCTTTGTTTACAGTGGCTTTATATGAAGCATCCTTATCCACTCTCTTTTCGTATTACAAATATTGGAAGGTTTTTGAATCCTCAGTACTATCAGGTCTACTCAAAACCCTTCGTATTCTTCGAGCCAGATGACCCTTTCAGTTAATGAATTGTGATTTTACAGTTGTTTTATATTGTGTTTTTTGTTGTTGTTGGCACATGGACGTTGTCAGTTGGAGTTGTTTGCAATTCATGTTCTTCGGACTCTTTGTCTTTCCACATTTGTCCTGCTTTACCTCAGTAGGTCTTTTCTTCCCAAGACAACCAGGGTAAGGGACCCTTCTCACCAATCCATTTGCCAGCCATTTCTCACCTTTATGACTGCTCCAATCCTGACTGTTTGTTATGTCCTGTTATGGCCCTCACAAGTTGTGTAGCTCGTACTACCTGATTTCAAGGTAGTAGGAATCAATTGTTCATTCGTTGGAATCCTTCTTTTTCCCGTGACCTATCTCCCATTACCCTAACACGGTGTCTTTTTAATTTTATTCATAGGGCCTTTAATGGATTATAGTTACAGGAGAGGACTCTTTTGTGTGTCATCTCACCAGATTTATTATAGCCACTCAGTTGAATTGCCCTCTGGAAGACATTGTGCAGTCTGGTATGTGGACTACTACTAATACTTTCCCATCTCATTACTTACATGATCTGGAAGTTTCCTCTTCTGAGGGTTTTTGACTAACCCCAGTAGTTATTTTGCCCATGTCTGTTACCAATTTTTACCATAGGTGAATATTTTCCTCAATCATATACTCTTTTTTTGTATTTCCAGGGTTCCTTTATTATTTCACTGGATCCCACTCTGTGGCGAGTGTTGCCCAGGCAGGGACGCTTTCTCTTGTCAATTCTGCTCTAGCAACCACTTTCGCTATAATTACTACAGATTGCAACAGGTTCTGTTGAAATGGGGTGTTCCGTAAGACCATCTAGGGACCTACAGGATGGTATTATCTTATTATTATTATGGACTGCCACTCATGGCCTATCATGAGTAAAATGAAAGGGGATCCTGCCTGTCCCTGCCAATCTTCATGTTGAATAAATCAGGGTCGGTTTGCTTTTAAAAATGTGGAGAACTTGGTTCACCTGTTCCACAGTTTCCAGAGCACTGTTCCTCAGGATTCCAGAAACGTACAAACTCCCCTAAACTCTGCTAGTGGAGCTTGGGAGTTCTTACCACCCCAGTTTCCAGTTGCTGGGGTGACGGGCAGAGGCTTTTTTCCACTCCTGGAGAAGAGGACGAAGTTGGGGGGCCCTCCTACTCGGGTCCCTGGATGTTTTTCACAGATGTCACTAGGAGCAGCACCAACCTCCACAGGAGCCTACTCGTAATTCTGGTTCAGAATTTGCGCAATTGGGGGGGTGCATGGCCCTTCTCTTTGATCCATGTCGGTTTTGTATATTGTTCATTTGTGTTTCTCCTCATAATTCCAAATACGATGTGGTTCCATCCTAGGTCCTTGGTTGAGCACAGATTCCACGTCCTCTCAATAATTCCAAGGGCAAGTGGAATACTCATTGCCCACCTGGTTGGGGAGTGAGGATGAATGTTCATAATTCCAGACCAGATGAGTTCTGTTCCTTTGGTTGAGTATGGCATACATAATCTCATCATTCTGAGCCTGGGCTGTTGCCTTTTGGAATTCTTCAAGTAGAAGAGAATGTTTGTCCACTTCGGTGTTGCTTAATTTCTCGTTGTGGTTCTGGTGGTGCGAAACACATCACTCTATGGCTACAATTTGGGATCAAGAGAATGTTTGTCCACTTCGGTGTTGCTTAATTTCTCGTTGTGGTTCTGGTGGTGTGAAACACATCACTCTATGGCTACAGTTTGGGATCCAATCAAAAGTATATATATATATCATTGGGGTCCAATAGTCCTAGCCACCAATGTGGGATATAGGTACCATGACCCCTAAATTCCAACCCCGAGTTGTGGAACCTCGGTTATCTGGTTGGGGCTGGCTTATACTGAAGATTACTCATATTCTTTTCCACCTTTGATGAGTTCATAGTGAAGAGCAAATTATAATTTGCCAAGGGCATTCAAGTAGGGTATAACAAATCTGGAGCAAGCATTCTCAGTACTCAGATGGGCAAAGAGTTGAAACCCTGGAGATGGAGAAATAACTATAGTGTCAGCAGAGGTAAGTATTATTGGAAATATATTTTCAGTTTAGGAAAATATTAACTTCCGATAGGTACTTACCTCCTCTCACATAAATAGCTATTCTCATTCAGTGCTGCCCTCTATATTGCAAAAAATGTTTTGCGCATGTCACAAGCCTCGAAACTTCCACCCATATGGAATTGACTATTTCAAATGTGTCTTGCATGTAAATTATCATATAATAATTGTCAAACAATAACAGTGCGACACACACTCTTGACACATGTGACTCTCTCTATTAAACTCTACCAAACTATCACTTCTCGTTTGGCAGTACATGTTATAACTTTTAGTTTGTGCTCTCTTCAAGTGTTTTATTTGAATTTTCTTCCATATCTTTGTGTTAATTTCTCTCAATAAGTTTACTCTTTATTATACAATAGTGACATTTGTAACTTGTTGAGTTATTCCGAAGTGGAATTACTTTATATCTACCTGGTTACGGAACGTATTACTTCGTTACATACAGAATAACAGCACAACAAAATACAACCTAACTCAGTACAAGTAATAATGATATTGTTTTCCATAATTGACTTGTACTTTTATTTAAGTCTGATGTATTAAAACTTAACACTGTCACTATATAGACATTTTGATTCCCTGCTACTGGACTAAAGTATGTAAATGTGTAATAATAATGTAAGATTTTGTTAGAAGTGTGATTTTACTTCCACTGAACTTTAAAAATAATTTTTAGTGTATGGAACTCTTCAAGTATCTTGGTATTTTAATCAAGTTCAAATATAGTACAAAGTTTTTTGGATGATAATAGAGTAAGTCTCTTTCACATTTTTGAAAGAAAACAATTTGGTAATACAGTATGAGAACTAAAAAAGTACAAGTACACGCATAAAGCAGTTTGATGTAATAAATAGACTATAACAATTAATGCTCCAGCGTTGACCGTAGACATTCTAAAATGAAACAGATTATTATTATTTTTCGGGAGTTTTCAGATTCTCCTTTGCCCTTTTTATTTCTGTTTATTTAAATGGTTTACTTGAAACGTTTATTTAAAATATTTTGACATTGATGTTTTTGTAAATACAGTACATTCTCGATTAACGTGCACCACGCCATTAAGAGCAGACTTTTTCAGTCTCATTCTTTTTTTCTGTTATTTGTAACCAAAATAAATCTTATTGTAACGGGCACATCGATATTCCGAATCAAGTGCGTTGTCTTTAGTCTCACTTTCTATACAGGCACTCGATAAAGTGGGCAGTTATCTTTGTATGCTTGTACGGTATACTGCTAAATTCCAAACATTCCAAAAGGATGACCAATATTCAAGCGCTTGCGATGTTTATTGGATCGGCTCCGAACCATATACTGTAATAAATGTTTTCACAGATTAAAAGTGCAATCTTATTACTCTGGGGAATTCTTGTTGCAAACACTGCAGAATAGATAAGCTGATAAATTCTGCATCATGTTGTCGGAGCATGGGTCAAGTTGGATTATTTCTGTGCGTGTTTCGTTGCTCATGAAAGTAACGCATTACGGTGTCATATAAACGGTCTAATGACACAAGCAGTGATTTGTTGTTTTATTTTCAGCAGATTTCTACTTCAGTCGTTGATAGTAAAATAAACGTGAAATGTTTAGCAGTTCAACCTCTGAAGAGAAGTACTTTGAAACTTTGTGACCAGTTATAAAGAAAAAAAGAGCACAACTAATCCACCCCCCTGAGACCTCTTGTTGACAACACTCCATGATGTCATGGCAACATGCAACTCATGAACACCCAAGTCCTGCATACACCATACAGTTAATGTGTTACATAAAACAAAGATTTTAAAAGTTCTAAAAAAAGATTACTAACATATTGTAGAAGAAAATGTATAACCCTGAAAATGTCCATCACTGAAACAATAACTTAAAGGTATGTAAACCTGATCCAAGAAATATGGCAACAAATACAACCATACAGACAATGATAACTGTAAAAGTATTTAGACCTGTTAACCTGATTCAACATTAAACCATGCCTTGATGTACTAATTACTTGATCAGCAGTTTTAATATTGTTGTAAAACAATTTCTCAAAATATTAACGTGTGAAAAAAAAAAATTCATAATAATTTGAAGTGTATATGCTTGATTTTATCTTTGATTGTGAAGAGATGCATACATTATCATCTATGTACATTGTTATCTACTCAAATTGGGCCAGGTGTAGCTAATAGTTACCGTACCTGAATGTAGAACTGAAAGGTTCACATTTCACATCATGTTGCTAAAACAAAATCATTCAGGCCACAGGTGCATTAAAAGAGTGATAGTCAACTCCCACTATTAGATTACAGTAGCCCAAGGGTTAGTAGTGAGTGTTGTTGATTCTGTTTTTACTTTTTCCAGTACGATCTATGGAAAAGGCCAAGGCTACGGGAAACTACACGGCTTCTACTATATTAGATACAAGTCACATCAACAGCAAAAGTAATACAATATCAGCGTTTGATAGATGGTCAGGCTCGGAGAGCTCAGATACCGAAGATTCTGGACAAAGCCACTGTAAGAAAAGGAAGATAAGTTCTCCTACCGCCTAGATGCTTCAAATCGATGGTATTAACAGCCTCTGTTTTTACTGCCATCATCTGTCAAATGTGTATTTTCTAAGTATGTATATGTGTTTCTCTAAGAAAGGAAAAGATTGTCGGACATGAGACGTAATTGCGTTTGAGGTTGACTGATGTTTTTGGAAAATTCTTGAAGGGAACAAGCTTTCGGATAATGAATCTACCTATTTATATGTGAAAATTACAAATAACTACATTTGAATGAGTTTCTGTTGATTAATAATTTATTCAAGCAAAAAGTGACTTTTATGTTTATTTTTTGCAATTTTTCAAAATTATGTAAAACAAGTTAATTTCCTAAACTAATCAAATTTTAGATTGATGTTCCCATTAATGTTTAATACTTAGCCAGATATTAATACTCCAGTATCTTTGACCAGGATTTCTGGATATTTGAAGTGAATGTGTGCATATTAAACAAAATAGCAGCACAAAATATAGATTTATATTTACTGTGGGTAATGGAATGAATTCTGTTATATTTGTATCCAGGTTATGTAACAATGAACGTCTTGTGATTAGTGACTCGTGTGTTGTATATTTCATTGAGAATAAATGAGTTGTCTGTGATAAGTTAAAAATAATGCCTTTGACTCTTCTACTTATCTTTGTACAGCATCGTTGATTTTGGTTTTTACATCCACTTGTACGTTGACATGTTCCACATTTTTTGAGGACTATAATTTAGTATTGGAAGAAGGCTGCCTGAAGGTATTTTAGTGTGTGTGTGTATGTGTAAAGTTCCATTTATGTTTTACATGTAAGTTAGTTTTCAGTGTATGTAAATAAATATATATATAAGTTTGTGTATAAGTAAGTCATGAAGTATGATAATACCAATATAACATTAATAGCATTACTTTCCATTAAGATATACCTTGTGTTGTTAGACACCTTGAACACCAGCTCATGATATCCAAAAATGAAGTGATAGTTCCAGTAACATTGACACTATTTATCTATAAAAAAAACCCATAAAACTGGAATAATTATGTCCAAAATGAATGTATTAACTGATGATCAGGTCTATCAAAAGCTAACTTATACCCCTCCCCCAGTACAACTGGAATAATTTTGCCCAAAATAAGTATATTAGCTAGAGATGAAATACTTCAGAAAGCAATATTTGAAGGGTATTAAACTGACATATTACTTGAAGCTTAAAAGAAAAACAAAGTTAATAATTGTATTGCTGAAATCCATGCAAATCCAGCTCAGTAAAAACAATTCTGAATACTCAAAAACGCCTATGTAGAATATTAAAACAAGCTATCTTCCTTCTGGTGTAGAATATTAAAAACAAGCTGTCTTCCTTCTGGTGTAGAATATTAAAAACATGCTGTCTTCCTTCTGGTGTAGAATATTAAAAACAAGCTATCTTCCTACTGGTGTAGAATATTAAAAACAAGCTGTCTTCCTTCTGGTGTAAAATATTAAAAACAAGCTGCCTTCCTTCTGGTGTAGAATATTAAAAACAAGCTGTCTTCCTTCTGGTGTAAAAATATTAAAAACAAGCTATCTTCCTTCTGGTGTAGAATATTAAAAACAAGCTGTCTTCCTTCTGGTGTAGAATATTAAAAACAAGCTGTCTTCCTTCTGGTGTAGAATATTAAAAACAAGCTGTCTTCCTTCTGGTGTAGAATATTAAAAACAAGCTGTCTTCCTTCTGGTGTAGAATATTAAAAACAAGCTATCTTCCTTCTGGTCTAGAATATTAAAAACAAGCTGTCTTCCTTCTGGTCTAGAATATTAAAAACAAGCTGTCTTCCTTCTGGTCTAGAATATTAAAAACAAGCCATCTTCCTTCTGGTGTAAAATATTAAAAACAAGCTATCTTCCTTCTGGTATAGAAGATTAAAAACGAAGAGACTGAATGTGGTAATTCTTTTAATAATCTTAGAATTTATGATTTTGTCTTATCATACAAATTATGCTGGTAAGAAACATATCTTAAACATGTTTTACGATTAACCAGCTAATGAATGTAAAGACATTGGAATTGGGTCTTTGTCCATGAGATGCGACATAGGGAGGCCAAATCTCCCTTTAATCACTCACAGGGTGTCTTCAGAGTTTGAAAGAGATCAATAGAGTAGCATGGGGAGCAAAAGAGCCCTTGGGGAAGTGACTTAGGGGGTCAGATCTAAACATTGATACCCGTATGTTACCACAAGGGTGCATGCATGATTTGGTTTAAAGCATTAAAGAAGTATGAGTGTTAGAAATGAACACATCGACAACATTTTCACTTTATGTTAGCAAGATGCAAAATATCAAAGACAAAAATACAAAACCCCATAACCATAGCACTTTCAAAAAGTCCACCTTTCTTCATTGGCCCTCTGATGAAGAAAGATCTACTTTTCAAAAGTGATTGAAGCTTATGGCTTCATATTTTTGTCTGTCTTAATTATATTTTATAACTAGATGAAACATTTTGTTAGGTAAGGACTTTGGTGAACAGGATAGTTTGATGCATCACTGCTTCTCACTAAAAATATTTTCCTTTTAAGGAATCAAAAAATCATATCCTTTTCATTTTTAACCGACTGAAGAACTTTTTCACAGAAACTGCCTTTCACTGAAATGATGAGAAAACGATTAGATTTTGGTGCAATCAAAAAATTGTACTGTGTCCAAATGATTTATTTTCACACTAATGAAAGTATATTTTTAATATATGAATTATAATAAATAATTTTTGGATGTGCTATGCACATTATGAGCATCAAGACCTAATTTTTAGTCTTAAAAACCCTCAGAGTTACTGCTAAGCAACTAGTATGTAGGGGGATTTCTATGCCTAAGCTATTTTGGTATCAAAGAACTGCAACTTTCTTTGTGGTAAAGCATGCATTTGTTCTAAACTGAATAAATACTGTTAATTAAGATAATAATAAGGTAAAAAGGTGTGTTGAGTGAAGCATGAAGAAAAATGTACAGTGAAGGTTACTGCTGATCTGACTCGGGGATGGAGAGACCAGGACCTCGGAAGGCTCTAGACAGCTCTGAGTATAGATATAAGTAAAATAATAAGCTATGTCCAATTAAAAGGTAGTAAAGTCACATAAGTTCTAGTATGTAGAAGAGCTTAAGGCTCATAAATTAACCAACTGGCCATCAGAAAAATACTGATGTTAGTAACAATAAAAATCAAACAAACGTGTTTTGGACAGTGTGGTGTGACCCCATAATGTTGTAAAATAGTTCTTTTATTGGGCTGGTTCTTTTAAATGATTTGGTGAGAATAAGAACAAATCCAGTCCATGGGTTGATAATGAATTAGTGTATTTCTTTTGTAATGTTTCTATAGACCTAAATTCACAAATATGTTTCACTTTCAAATTCAACAAAGATTTGCTCATTATGGTACCATGAATAATGTATAAATAAACTAACTTGAACAATTTCATGACTAATCTATCAAGTCAACGAATATATGCAATAACTAAAACTGATCCAAATACTTTCTGAAATTAAATACTTCACCAAATAATTGACACTCTGCCAACTGAAAACTCTTGACTATGTGTTTCACTAAGGCTCGTATTAATAAGATAGCCATGTTTTCAGACACTTTGCAAAGGCTCTCTATCATTAATATTTGTGACTATTCTAGGCCTATTTTAACTTGATGTGCCCTCTAGCAAACATCTAAACTGAAACATTGAAAATACAGCTTACAACACCACCCCATTCCTAGATTTTGAAGTCCCTTGAACAATCCTGATACAATAACAAAACACTAACTGTTCATTCCCAAAATCTTTTTTTGGTGATTTTCTTTTCCAAGGATAGGATGACTTTCACTGGCTGTCCTGTCACCGAGGGGTTTTTTCCTTGGTAGATGATTAAGGGAATCCACTGGCAGCACTTTCTTTGCTGGCCTTCTGTAAGTAGTTTTTACAGGAACCCTAGGTGCTCAGCAGGTTGAGTTTCTGCTGATAAGTTCTTTGGAGTTTTCCAGTTGCTTGTTCTCTCACTGACGTACTTTCAAAGACGATCAGTGTGGCTAACCTTTGCTTTGTGTGGATCACCAATCCTTCTGGATTCTGTACAAACTTCCCAACTTTCGATTTTGTCCTTTCATGTGGTGGGAATTGTACAGTCATACTATGTCACCTCTATGGAATCCAGTCGTATCATCGTTAACATCATAGCAACTTTTCGACAGTCGTACCATGTCACCTCTATGGAATCCAGTCGTACCATCGTTAACATCATAGCACCTTTCGTTTTATCGCTATCTGGTTTGTCTTTTCAGGGTATGGTCAAGTCATGTATGATCTCAGTGGTGTTCCTTAATATCTATACATATTCTGTGTAAGGCTCTTCTGAATGACTGTTCTCCAGGTGAAAGTACAAAAGGTCCAATGACACTAAGTTCTCTCCCAAGCATTATTGATGGTTACCTGTAGCTTCATGTACTGCTGTTTAATAAATAGCAGTGGAAGATATTGATCCCATGTTTTCCAGTGTTCATCCATGTAAGTGGATAGTTTATTTAACAATCTCTCCAACATGGATGAAGGTCTGTTCTGGTTTTTTTAATTCCACAAACAAGGATGACTCAAAGTTACATTTCTAATTGGAGTTTTATAGGCACCCTAGTTCTTGAAATAGATTAATTGACTGATTACCTTGACAGAGTTTCTGCTTCCTGTTCAGGAAAAGCATATGCTTCTGACCATTTGGTGAAAACAATCCATCATAACCATATTTTATCTATTTCCACTGTGGTAGAGAGAGACAAAACACATCCCTCAGGTGGTGCTTTAATACAATGCTGCTGTAGTTGTCCATGCTGTTTCTTTCCTGGACCTTTACATTCATAGCATAAGTTCAAAATATTTACTTTCTTATTACCTCTATTATCTTCTTAATATCTGCATATCCAGCCATTAGAAGGTTCGGGAGATGATGGTGGTGCTTCTGTCTACTAGTATCTATCTTTTCATTTACAACATGATAATCTTTCTTGTAGGCATAATGAATCCTACTGTGTCCAATAAATCTTCGTCTTTGGGCTGTATGGATTAACTGTTTGCCATGAGGGTCTTTCTGCACTATTCTTAATCCATTGAATAATTGGTTTTAAATTCGTATCTTTTGTCTGAGCATCTTTCACTTGATCATTGGATCACACTAGATGTTCATAATTACTTGTGTGTGTCATATCTTTGTTTATACTCTGCTGTACTTTAGATTGACTATCTTGTAACAAACATTATTGTAAGTGAAAAGAAACTCAGACTGGGGTTTGAACCAAGGATCTTTGACTAAATGGCCAAGGTTTTATCCAAGAGTAGAAACCATCCTCGTTTCCCCTCAATCAAAAGGCTTTTTTAACTATAAGTTGAAAATTTATATTGGTTTGTGTTGTAGTGGTCAGGCAATTAGTGGGTTGATTTTCCACCAAACTACCAAATAATAGGAGTCTAATTAGACTTCCATATGTATTTTTATTATTACTACATATAATTAATATTATGAAACAATGAAAGCACACTTCCTAATAAACATTAAGTAAAAAGAAACTCCGGGACTAGGTCTTGAACTCGGGACTTTTGGATAACAAGACAATGCTTTACACTTGTCTTTGAAATACAGAATTGTTTACTGTAATTTGATCCAGTCTTTTTTTCTTTATGCTTAACTCAGTTGAGGACAAGGATTTCTGCTCCACGATACATTTTCTTCCAATTATCCCGAAGCATGATGGGAACTTGGTGAAAGTACACTCGTCTCTGGCAGATAAGTTTAAAAGTGTCTGCAGATTCGGAAAATGCACTGCAGATAATAAATCGAACAAGTAAAGTAAAGAAACACACAGGTTAGTGAACAAATAAAGCAAATCTTTATTTGCAGTAACAAAAAAAAACTAGTGTTGTTTCCCCTACTGGCTGGCCTCCGTTTCTGCTGTGACTTTACCTGGCTGATGCAGTGGAGGAGAATCTTTTCTACTCATTTCTTTACAGGACAAGAATAAAGATAATTTTGATTTACAGCCGACACTCCAACAGAAATGTTAAAAGTGTAATATACCAGAATCTAACAATGTATACATCACCGATTATTCCAAGTAGTATTTAGCCCTAACTTGTACCAATGTATACAAATATGTATGCCACCTCTTTAGATTGGTTCGCTTCCCAGAAGAGGTCGAAGTGATACAAATTTCTGAGTGTTGACATATGGAAGCCTTACCCAAATAAAATGTTTACTACTGTTCAACATTAGGTCAAAAAGAATGTCATACAGCAGAACATCTGCACGAAAATTTGGAAAAACAATTAACTGAATATATCTGCTGGTCACAGCATAGTGTTCTTACTGTTTGAAGTCCTGCACACTATTTCGTTCACCATTTTCATGATTTTGACCTATACATACAGTCATTCCAAGAGTCTACTCGATGGTGGAAACATATTTTTATTTATTTTCTTTTTTTCAGTTCGTATAGCCACAACATGCTGAACTAGAGAACAGCTGGTCAGTATTAGCAGAAAATTCTCTCTTTCACGTTATTCCTGGCTAAATCCAGCTTGTTATGACTAAAAACATGGACAGTTTTAATGCTGTCTTCTCATCACACTGGTGTATTCTTATTAGATTTCGTCTTATTCATTATCTTCCCGAGAGTGACCACAGATTTGGTCGAGCAGCTCCTTCAGTTTCAACCTAGCATGAAATAGGTACTGAAATGTAACGTGTAGTTCTTGGAGTGTGTTGAACCACCTTTGGATGTAATCGTGGCTATAATTTCCTTGTTGACCTCAACTTCCACACATCTTTTTTTATACCATCTATTTACAGGCAGTAGGCTAGTGCCAAATTATTTTGCTCTTAAAACAAGTTTCAGCTATGAAACATTTTTGGAGGCACTAAAGAAGTCAGTATTGGCTGCCCTAATAGTGTTGTCAGTTTGAAATGTTTGGTTTATTTGTTTATCAACGATCTTAATGGATTCCAGCTCCATAGCAGGTTATTCATCTCCACTATCTATCACCATGTTTTATAGTGTTCAAACCTATCCATCAATAGTGGCAGTTCATCTCGATGCTTGCTTTCCTCGTTTTGTTTTACAATGATCGAAGTTCATATTCTGGTTCTTTCTTTACATTTTCATAATTGAAGATGTAGTGGTACTGCTTTAATCTTCTGGTTAAAAGCTGGTTTTCTTAGCTTAATGGCAAGAGATTCTAACATTCTAAGGTAGAAATTTTTTCAGGAAATGGAGAATGACGCGGAGAAAAATTGAACGTAGGTACAACATCACATTCATTTAGACAGCGGTTAGTAATACTATTGGCTCTTTAGGTTTTAGTTTTCTTTTATTCGACTGCAGCGCCTTCTAGTGATTGATTTAATATGCTCCTGTTGAACCTCGTGCACGTTACTCATAAAGCACAAGCCAGGTATTCAAGAAAAGTATGCATGTATGTGTATTTTATTATAGCCAAACCACATCGGGCTATCTGTTGTGTCCACCGAGTGGAATCGAACCCCTGATTATAGCATTTTAAATCCGAAGACTTACCGTTGTCCCACCGGGGTACAACTGAAAGTAACAGAGCACGAACTTCTATTTGCTTTCAAGATCTTTCAAAGGTTTTGGAATGTTACTGGCTATATTTAAAGTACCCCGTTTAAAATTTCGGTCACTTTTTCCCCATTTTTGTGTCACGCTATTCCAATTTTCTATCACTTTCTACTACCTTCATTTTTTCGGAAACTTCTCAACACTAGTAAAAATAAGAAATATACACTCAATTTCCAACAAGAGCTCTCAGACCTCTAACTGTCATTTTTAATCTGATATAAAAAGTTATCAACTATATATTTTAAACAATAACGATTTATTGCAGAAATATGTGTAGTTTAAAGTTCAAATACGTTCCACAATTCAACATAACAATTATCCAAAGTGTGATTTCTTCTGTGGACCATATCCTTACCGTAGGAATCAAATCTCGAATTTTTGCATTGCAAGCTTTCAAGCTTACCGCTGAGTTACGGAGGAGAGGGAGGGGCAAGTTATTCCATCTATCAAAATGATTAATTTATCTAAATATCTTGTTTTATTTTTAACTAATTATCCTTAAGAAGAATAACAAAAAGGTCAGCGAAATAAAGAATAACAATGTTACGACAGCGGAAGTCACGTGACGCTAGTAACACGTCATGAGATTATAGAAGGATCATGTCTGTTCGTGGCAACTCTAGTCTTTTCTACGCGCCCTCTATTCTTGTATAGAAGCGCGCCAGACAATGGATCAGAACGAGATGTTCGGGCACTAGCCGGGCTCTCATTCGGCCCCGACTAGTGAAAGTGGGTTTTCTCTGGGTACTCCAGTTTCCCCCCACATCTAATTCTCAGGCATCGGATACATAGATCCCAGCCTTGGCACCTTGATCCACTGATCCCCGCCAGGCCCTGTAAAGGCCCGTTTGCTTCATTTTATTTCGATAACTTGTCAAAATCGGCTGCCGACCTGCTCCTTCTTCAAAGATCAACCAGCCTCTGCCACGCCTTGGACTTGCCTCACCTTCATACGACCATCCAGTATGTATGTATGTATATATATTAATTAATTAATTATCCTATGGATTAATTTATTAATTACTACTATTACCCCTTCGCCCATACGGCTCATTACTCCGCTGACCACTAATTGAA
>NW_013670326.1:39279-50065 GCF_000517525.1 Limulus polyphemus
GACTTGTATCGCTGAAGTTCCTCGGGAAGGAATTTTTACGGGAAATTAACAAACGAACAGAGACGTAACAAATCTAAAGGATTTAAAATAGGCGAACATTAGTCGTAGATCCAAATTTTTCTTTACTTCTGAATGACGCCATACATAGTTTAACACGAGGCCACTTTGTCATTTTTAATATTTATTTTTTCTCAACATTTAATTGTACAAATGCTTCGCTTTTACAAAACCCGAATGCACGAGAAAATTTAATAACCAATATTTGATAAAACAATTTATTAGTATTTGAACGAAAAAATAAAATGTATTAAGAGCATAAATAATATTTGATATATATCTCCAATTGCTTGTTAAACTATTTATTCATAGGTCTAATACAAATTTAATAGGACTTTGATTAATGTGATGATATACTGATGTCTTTCGTAAACAAATTATTATTTTTTGTAGATGTATAATAACTAGAGAATGCAAAGAAGAAAAACAAAAACAATTGGGGATTGCATAATACGCCCTCCAGTGTCGAGTGAAGCACGAAAGAGACCATTGAGATACCTTTACACGGACCTCTTAGACATTGCTTAGCAGCCGTGCCAGTGTTGACGCTTGCTGACCTCAATGGGGTGCTGTTGCTTTGGCTCATGTTTCAGGAAGTGACGTTACAAGACAGGAAGATGCGTGATCGCTATCTTCATAGACTATTACAGAAGTTGTCAAAAATTTCTGATCCCTAATGTTTATTTACCAACATTAATTACAAAACAAAATATTTGAGAATTCATACCTTAAAACTTACAAACAGAATTAAAATCTGTGTTGTTACACATTAAAATGTATGTTTGTTTTTTCTTGAAACGCTATATCTTTTTCAGCTTTAATAATAAATAGGGAGAATAAGTAGGAAATTCAATTGCTAACGTTGTCGACGTACACAAGGCGCTTAGCATCCATGACCACGCGCTGTGGCATGGCGTAAACTTTCTTGGGAAAGTTATAAATTTACTATACAAATAGTTTGTTTAATTTGCCAACTGAAGTACCTTGTAAGTATTAGTATATTATAATTTTAGATTTTATTTAAGGTTATTAAAATAATAAGTTTTGTGAAAAATACACGAACTTATTTGTTGATTTTTTAAAATTAATTTAGAAAAAGTCTATACTTCTTAAAGATTTAACTTTCTTAAGCCTAACACAGAGTCAAATATATTTATAACTTAATGCTCATTATTTTAATTTTTTAATTTTTGGACACTTTACAACAGTGCTAACAATTTTAAAGGTTGTTCATGTGCCATTAAAGTCACTGTTATGTATAAACGCCTGGTAAATGTTTAATGACTAGTTTAAGTAATGTTTTATCAAATGTTAGTGTCGCGTGTGGTGCTTCCTTGAATTTACTGTGTCGTTAATAGGAGAAATCCAGGCATATGCTTGTTTATCAGTACATGATATTCATATTACACATTCAGTATCCAATTATTTGAACTGCAGTAAGCTTTGGTGGAATTTAAAAACCGAAGAGTGGTTAATTAAAGTCTAATTATTAAACAATAAATAAATTTCATATTTTTTGTTAAGTACTGACTTACGCATTATCTTACGTTTTATACTTCTAAATGTTAAAATACATTTTCTGAGTTTTTACCTATTCTCAAAGTTTGTCTAAGACCTTATGAATAAAGGAAATATTCTCAACTAGCATTTGATTAGAATCAATAAATTTGGACAATGTGTCACTTCATTATGAATCACACCTGTTGTCAGATAACCGAAACTGTACAGTGAGTTCTAACCAGTCTTGTTACAGTTGATATCATACCTGTAGTAGTATAACTGAAACTGTTCAATGAGTTCTAACCAGTCTTGTTCCAGTTGATATCACAACTGTAGTAAGATAACTGAAACTCTACAGTGAGTTCTAACCAGTCTTGTTACGGTTGATATCACACCTGTAGTAGTATAACTGAAACTGTACATTGAGTTCTAACCAGTCTTGTTCAAGTTGATATCACATCTGTAGTAGTATAACTGAAACTGTACAGTTAGTTCTAACCAGTCTTGTTCCAGTTGATATCACACCTGTAGTAGAATAACTGAAACTGTACAGTGAGTTCTAACCAGTCTTGTTCCAGTTGATATCACACCTGTAGTAGTATAACTGAAACCGTACAGTGAGTTCTAACCAGTCTTGTTCCAGTTGATATCACAACTGTAGTAGTATAACTGAAACTGTACAGTGAGTCCTAACCAGTCTTGTTCCAGTTGATATCACACCTGTAGTAGTATAACTGAAACTGTACAGTTAGTTCTAACCAGTCTTGTTCCAGTTGATATCACACCTGTAGTAGTATAACTGAAACTGTTCAATGAGTTCTAACCAGTCTTGTTCCAGTTGATATCACACCTGTAGTAGTATAACTTAAACTGTACAGTAAGTTCTAACCAGTCTTGTTCCACTTGATATCACAACTGTACAGTGAGTTCTAACCAGTCTTGTTTGAGTTGATATCACACCTGTAGTAGTATAGCTGAAACTGAACACTCGAAGTGATAGTTTGATTGAATTCAATAGAGGGAGTCACATGTGTCAAGAGAGTATGTTGCACTCTTATTGGTGTCGGGTTGTCGCATGATGATTTGCATGTGAGACGCTTTGGAATCAGTCAATTCCAAATGGGTGGGCGATTCAAGGCTTGTGGCTTGCACACACTTTTTTTGCATATAGAGGGCAGCACTGAACAAGAATAGTTATTTATGTGAGGGGAGGTGAGTATCTATCGGAAATATATTTTCAGTGTAAGAAAATAATAGTTTCACACATTCTGATTGCCTAACCTTTGGGTCCCAACTTATGGGTTTAGAAACTTCTTCAAGTTATTACCTTCTTGCCTTGTAATATACGTATAATTGTATCATCTTAACTCTCTCTGGTTTCTACCTCCCTATCAGTGTGGATATTCTGGCTTTAAGCTTATTTGATTTGAAGGTAGAACTTTTTAGGATTAAAATCATTTCCAAAATGGTACTTATCTTTGAAATACTTAACCACCTATTTCCTATAACTAATCAATAAATGATTTGCTATCATACTTTTGGTAGGAAAGCACAGTTTATACAAGTTCTCCTGACGCACGTTGGGAGAGTGGAAAATTCTGGATTAGTTCGTGAATGCTCTGTATTGCGATACGGACATTCAGGGCTTTGATTAATGAAGTGTATTCAATTAATGGGCCATTGATTAATAAATTAGAAAATATACCCAGCTCTACTGTAACCTCATTTTTGCAGTGTCTTTTTTTCTTAACTGTTCCTCCAGTAGAGTTAACATTCACACTCCAAGTTGACATTTATATCAGTGGTAGAGGCTGATTAAATTGTTCTAGGTTTTGTATTGACCTGCATGTCTGTGTAACTGAAGTAGTGAATTTTATATTCATTTGTTGGAGGGTGGGGGTAGAGAATTTTCTTGGGAGTCTCTAATGATGTACATATTTAGATTATGAATGCTGTTACTGTAATTGGTCAGTATATACAAATTAATAAAACCTCTGAATTAAATGGAAGTAGTAACATGGGCCTAAAAATCTGTCCCATTTTCTGGTAACATGTACGACACCAATTTGTTCCTTTCTTCACCTGCCGGATATCCACACTGTATTTAACTAGTGCAGAGATAGCTCTAATGGATGCCGAATTTCAAAAATTGTTGGCTCATGATATTCCTAAACAAGCGTAGCATAGTTCTGAAACTTGGTCAGATCTTCATTAATATTTTCCATGTTATAGCAGAACTGATAATAAGAAATTCAAGAACTTACTTTCTCATGTATCACATGAACATTATAATCCGTGGGTTACCTTGGTCTCGTTGTTACAGCTAAATCATGTCACCTGATGATTGTTCTAGTTTGTATAGAATAGATTGGTCATGTTGTTACAGCTAAATCATGTCACCTGACTATTGTTCTGGTTTCTATAGAATAGATTGGTCATGTTGTTACAGCTAGATAATGTCACCTGACTATTGTTCTGGTTTCTATAGAATAGATTGGTCATGTTGTTACAGCTAAATCATGTCACCTGACTATTGTTCTGGTTTCCAATCTATTCTATAGAATCTATTCTATACAAACCAGAACAATAGTCAGGTGACATGATCTAGCTGTAACAACTTGACCAATCTATTCCATAGAAACCAGATCAATAGTCAGGTGACATGATCTAGCTGTAACAACATGACCAATTTATTCTATATAAACCAGAACAATAGTCAGGTGACATGATCTAGCTGTAACAACGTGACCAATCTGCTCTATAGAAACCAGAACAATAGTCAGGTGACATGATCTAGCTGTAACAACATGACCAATCTATTCTATATAAACCAGAACAGTAGTCAGGTGACATGATCTAGCTGTAACAACGTGACCAATCTGCTCTGGGTCACGTTGTTACAGCTAGATTGTGTCACCTGACTATTGTTCTGGTTTCTATAGAATAGATTGGTCATGTTGTTACAGCTAGATCATGTCACCTGACTATTGTTCTGGTTTATATAGAATAGATTGGTCACGTTGTTACAGCTAGATCATGTCACCAGACTATTGTTCTGGTTTCTATAGAATAGATTGGTCATGTTGCTACAGCTAGATCATGTCATCTGATTATTGTTCTAGTTTGTATAGAATAAATTTGTCACGTTGTTACAGCTAGATCGTGTCATATGACTATTGTTCGGGTTTGTATAGAATATTTGCCGTTGGACAAGTAGTTTTTTACCACATCATTTGATATATTCTTTTATTAGAATAACATTTCAAGTTGATTTCTATGGAGCAAAATTCTGAAAATTCTAAACTGTAGAAGTTCAGTACAGTATTTCTTAACCCATGGGTCATCAGAAGGTAAGAAAGGGTCATGAACATTCTTTGAAAAACAGCTAATAGTTTATTCATTTTATAAAGTTTTATTTTAGTCACAACTGGCCATAAATGCTTACAAAAAGGTAGGGAACCACTGGTTTAGTACATACATACATATTAACATTTAAACACCATTTAAATTTGTAGCAGCATTTATATAAACCATGATTTCTTTATCAGTTCATGTATGTGGTATTCCATTTGCTGTTACCATATTCTGGTGGTTGTATGTTCTGGCGGGGTGGGAGACTGTTACCAATTTGTGGTAATAGTGTGTTCTAAGAGATCAGCTAAAACTTTTGGGTGATTGTATGTTCCAGGGTACTGCTACAACTTTCTGGTGATTTGATGTTCTAGGAGGACTGCTTCTAGTTTTTGGTGATTGTATGTTCCAAGGTACTGGTACCAGTTTCTGGTGATTGTGTATTCTAGGAGGACTGCTTCCACTTTCTGGTAATTGTGTGTGGTGTAGGAGGACTGCTACAACTTTCTGGTGATTGTGTATTCTAGGAGGACTGCTACCACTTTCTGGTAATTGTGTGTGGTGTAGGAAGACTGCTAAAACTTTTAGGTGATGGTATGTTCTACGGATACTGTTATCACTTTCCGGTGATGATTGTATGTTCCAGAGGGACTGCCACCACTTTCTGATGATTGTATGTTCCAGAGGGACTGCCACCACTTTCTGATGATTGTATGTTCTAGGGGGACTGCTACCACTTTCCAGTGATTGTGTGTTGTAGGAGGACTGCTACCATCTTTTATAATGTTCATCCTTGTCTTCTTCCTATTTGATGTTTTCTACTTTTACTTATTCTTTTTGACATTACCAATGGCCAAATTAAGAAGTAAGCAAGGTGGTTGACACACTAAATACTCTTTTCTGTTCTGGATGAATTTTCCATCTGGACTTTTTGAGGGTTCTCTTGGATTATTTGTTCACTTTTGGATCTTGTGGTTAGACATATCCTTCATTGAGATATTTACCTTCATGTATTTTTGTCTTCATTGTCTTTCTATTCACCCAATGTCTTTTTCTATTCTTTATTATCCTTCTGGCTCACAAGTTATGGAACAGTAATTTGCAGATATTCAAAATGGTTTGGTCAAACTTCTTGATCATACTTCTCCAGGTTTTTACTTTTATCTCTTTATTGTTCTGAATAAATCATGTATTGGAGTTCTGTCCTAACTCACTCTTTGCCTGGAAACACCTCATTTCAAAATGGAAAACATGACATTGAAATCTTCTTTATTCTTCCCTTTTGATTCCATTCATTTTGAGTAACCAAAGTGCTTGCTAGTCGTCTTTGTTCTTTGTCACATTACATTGACCTTTATATGAATGATTGGCTTATTTTAACCCTTCTTCCCACTCATCCTCTTACACATACTCAGCTGACTACCCAGATGACCATTGCTCGTGGGTGGATTATCTGCAACTCCAAATCTCACTTTGTACCAATTAGAATATTTGCAATACCTGAGGTTTTGGACCAACACAATTTAAGGTATACTTTAGCTGTTTCTTGTGGCGTTGCAAGCCTTGGAATCTTGTGTACATAATCTTCTATTTTCCACACCTTCCACCAAAACAAAACATTTTTTCTGCTTTAGGGGTGATGGCTTCATTTTACAAAGTCATTTCGTTGGAGCATGCTCACTTCAGACTCATTGTCATGTATCATAACTACTTTTTCCACTACAAGAGTTCCAGTTTTGGTTAAATTGAGAGCTTGTGACAGGATAATCATTTCTTCCTCATCTTACAGATCTTCATCTTCTTTCACAGGTTGAGACACTATGTAGAGGAATCAGTGTCATTCAGGTTCTTGGGCTCCTCAAGAAGCAACAACGTAGATCAACATGTTACAAATTTGGGCTATTCAGCATGCTTTTACCAATTTTTTTGTACTCTCTACACCCCCATTCTGAGTTCACACAGGCAATTCTACAGTGGTAGCTTACAGTGGTATTTATTCTTTTTAGCCTTTGCTGTGTTCTTTGGTTTCACTCTCAACATGGTTATCTTCAAACTTGTCACATTCTTGGTATGATGAACATTTTGGCAGGCATTTTCAGAAAATCCTTGACTTTGCACCACAGAGTGGATCCTTCTCCTTTTCATTTTTCAGTGGCTGTGCAAATAACTAGGTCATCTAATGATTGTTGCTATGTTGGAAAACCACCTTCCACTCTATTGGCATCCAGTTCCAGTTCTCCTTTGGTTTTTCAGTGGCTCTGCAGATGACTATGTCATCTAATGATTGTTGCTGTGTTGGAAAACCACTTTCCACTCTATTGGCATCCAGTTCCAGTTCTCCTTTTGGTTTTTCAGTGGCTCTGCAGATGACTAGGTCATCTAATGATTGTTGCTGTGTTGGAAAACCACTTTCCACTCTATTGGCATCCAGTTCCAGCTCCAAATCCTCTATCACTGGATGGCACACCTAGTCATAGGAGAGCCTGTTCATTTTGCACTTTTTTCTTTGGTGTTTACAAAGACCAGTTTCTCAAAGTACATTGTTCTCTTCATCACTTTACTTTGACCTGCTCAACCATGGTTTCCCCTCAACTTTATCATGGAGAACCAGTCCCATTACCACCATGGAACCATCTTCTATGGCAACCTCGAATATCCATTTTTCACAGTGACATTCAATGTCTGTGACGTCACTTCTTGTCCGAGAAGCTGGATTCTCTTCTTGGGTGGCTCAAATGGTAGCCTATTCTTGCTGATGTTCTTTCCCCGGCTGTTTATTATAATCAGTTTTGTTAGGCTACCTTACAGAGTCGGTGCGTTAGATGTAATATATCTTGTTCATCTCAAACTCATCAACAAATTTCTTCTTTCCTTGTATATTAGTTTCATTATTGTGGCTTACCACCTTCTTGGCTGCACTTTCAAATACCACGCAATCCATCAATCTCTTTTGTCCCCATTATTCAACAACCTCTTTTGAACCTTTTGTCTGAAAACCTATAGGCTTTGTCTTAAATTGGACTTTTGTTTAGTATTTTTGTGGTTTGTCTTCTTTGAAACCTTTTATTGTTTGTCTCAAACATAATACTTTCTGGTATCTATGTCCTTGAAACTTCACATACTTTATTTTCTCAAAAGGTTTTTATACCCAAATTGATCCTTCCTATCTAAATTATGGGCTGTGAGAAAAGGTAACCACTATGTCTTGCCCATAGTGTTGCCTGCCCTAACTGATCTTCAAGTTCAGAAGGATGGTTTTTATATCCTGTTGAGGCTATTCATTACTATCCATCACATATTAATTGTTTTATGGGTCTCATGAAAGGTTGTTTACACCTTGTCACAAATCGTGCTCAGGCAATCTTAACAAATTGGTTTGCATTTATTTCTCTTGTTTACTGTAATATTCCCAAATATCTTTGTTTTCCTGTTATTGTGATCCTTCCAGTCAGATGGAATCACTGACATGCGAATTTTTTGCAAAACAAAAAAATGCTTAGTTACTGCTTGTTACCTATGTTGTGCTTGATAATCCAACTATAACTATTCCATCCAGCACCTCATTTAGCAGTTACAGGGGCATCAGTTGGGAATCTTGCATGTTACATATATATATTTGCAATTGTTCTAGACAAAATTCAACCCTTGGTGTTGGTGCTCTATGAGAGGGTGATATTTATATTTACTGGAAGTGGATGGAGGATGCCATTTGGTGGGTATCATTCTAACCTCCTCATATACGTCCTTATATAAATTAGTGGCAAGATGACCATTCTCCAGTTTGCAGCTTTATTTTTTATCTTTTCTTAAACTTTTTCAATGTTCCCACTGCCCTGTTCTAGAATTTAAAGCCCATTCTTGGGTCTGCTTTGGTCTTTTCAATTTTTCATGGGTAACCTCTGACTTGGGTGGCCTACTTAGATGAAGATTTAGGGGACCTTGGCTCCAGTAGCATGTCTGTTCATTAGTTATTACTGGTCTCACCTTCTGAGTATCTTCCATTGAAGGTACATATCAATGAATGTGTTGCACTCTGACCCTGAATACATGTTTCCCAACATCTGATTGTATGTATAGCTCCACAGATGCATACATGCCACCTGACCACCCTTTTATATATTATCTTGAGGGTGTCTAGTACGATGAGGTACCTTGCTTAAAATAATGCCTTTCTTTCCGAATGTCCTCACTTTGGTCCAGTTTCTCAATAAAATAAATCAAGAGGCATCATCAATGAATAATAGTTGTGTTTACTTATATTGTTCACTCCTAGTTACCTGCCCTGGAAACTTCCTGATAAAACAACCCGAAGTTGCTGTATGAACCTTAAAGATACAATTGACGAAATAATGATGATTTGCTACGACATTGTTTTGTGATGTTATGTAAAAGTTTGTATCTATTCTGTCTGATAAAATAGTGCTGCTACATAACATTTGTTTTGTTATATTATATAAAAATTTGTTCACTTTTAATTACAACCCTTTGTTGTAAGGTTTTGACTGAAATGAACATTGAATAAAATATTCAATTGAAGAATGTTGTAAAATTGTATACGAGTGAAAAAGAAAACTTTAAAGTACATATGCATAAGTCAATGTTATTAGAGAAAACAGCCTATCAGTAGTAAGAATTCAAATTGAAGTTGGAGTCTGACAGTAAGTAGAGTGAATTGTATTGCTGTTTTGGAGTTTAGGTATTTTCAATTTAAGTTTAATCGAGACACACTGAAATTAGGCATAGCTAGAAACATGATTATTTTGTAATAAAGTACCTTTTTCAATACTTGGAAAAAGTAAAACTTCAGGTTGTGTTGTATGAAATTAGGCATAGCTAGAAACATGATTATTTTGTAATAAAGTACCTTTTTCAGTACTCGGAAAAAGTAAAACTTCAGGTTGTGTTGTATGAAATTAGGCATAGCTAGAAACATGATTATTTTGTAATAAAGTACCTTTTTCAATACTTAGAAAAACTAAAACTTCAGGTTGTGTTGTATGAAATTAGGCATAGCTAGAAACATGATTATTTTGTAATAAAGTACCTTTTTCAATACTCGGAAAAAGTAAAACTTCGGGTTGTGTTGTATTAGTTTTCTTATCTATCTATTAAAACTTATTTTTACATCTTCCTATATATCTACGTGTTATTTTTAGATAAGTCTGATTCAGCTGTCAGTCCTAAAAGAATTGAGTTCAATTCCAGAACAGTTATGTAATCATGAATATATTTCAGTATTCATACAGTATACCCAAGAATCATATGACCACTACATTAACCAATGACCATTTATTTGAACATAACCATTGTTGTACAGTGTAGTGCTAACTGGAGTAAGAGAGTCATAATAAACTTTGAAAATAACCACAATACTTCAAGAAAATATTTTATATTTCCTTCACACTTCCCTTTACAGATTTTTCAGGAGTGCCTTGTTAAAAATTTAAGAAAATTTATAAATTATTCCTGTATAATGTGTAAAGTGAAATATCAAATAAATTTCAAAAATATATAAAACCTTATGGTTGGTGTCATACTTTATTTTCAGCTCACTTTCAACAAGATTTAGTGTTGGATATGGGCTTCCATTTTTACCTTGTGGAATGCATCCACACGTTACAAGGTATGTATAGAATAGAATAACCAGTAAATATACTTATATATTAAAATATATCACCACACATGACAAGGTCTGTATAGAATAGAATAACCAGTAAATATACTTATATATTAAAATATATCACCACACATGACAAGGTCTGTATAGAATAGAATAACCAGTAAATATACTTATATATTAAAATATATCACCACACATGACAAGGTCTGTATAGAATAGAATAACCAGTAAATATACTTATATATTAAAATATATCAC
>NW_013670326.1:50882-52766 GCF_000517525.1 Limulus polyphemus
ACGCTACGTATGTCAGCTTGTTAACCCACAAATTACCGACTTAATTACATACTTCACGCTACGTATGTCAGCTTGTTAACCCACAAATTACTGACTTATTTACATAATTCACGCTACGTATGTCAGCTTGTTAACCCACAAATTACTGACTACTTTATACTTCACACTACTTATGTCAGCTTATTAACCCACAAATTACTGACTTATTTATATACTTCACGCTAATTATGTCAACTTGTTAACCCACAAATTACTGACTTACTTACGTACTTCAAACTACTTATGTCAGCTTGTTAACCCACAAATTACTGACTTATTTACATACTTCACGCTACTTATGTCAGCTTGTTAACCCATATATTGTATCATGGTGGGTCCAAGATTTTCTCAAGTATATGAAGAATAACGTAGATTAGTATTCTTACCTTGTGCTAGGAATATATTTTACGTATTTATAGCAAGTAATCAAAACGTGCCAAGTTTTTTATATTAAATATAGTATTTTAATTATTGTAGGTAGTGTAACCTTGTTCTTGTGCTTTAGTTTGAACAACAGTAAGTACTGCTTTACTTCTAAATTTTAAAAGACAATGATCATGGAATAATAAATCGTGTGAAACTTACAGGCTACATTTACTTACTGTTTTCTGCGTAAAGATGGCGTGGTCGTCGGTGTCTGAAATGTTCATCGCAATATTGGCATGAAAATCAGTTGTCATGTTTAGGAAATATGTCGCCTATTGTTGTTAGAACTTTACGGTGGTGCCATCTATTGTCAGTTTTACATCAGTGAAGCTACGATATATTTAAATAAATTACAATATATCTAAGAGATACATATAAAAGAGCCTGTCAGTGTGTGACCGCCATAGCTCGAAAACGAAAGAACCGAGAGACCTGAAACTGTGTACGCATACTTAGGGGATTCTGAGGGTATGCACCTACGTATTATTTTGTTAGATTTGATCCGAAAAATTTGGCCAATTTTTTTGGCCCTTAAGACCAATAATTCTGCTTCCTGAAGGTCTATAGAAAAGTATCATATTTTTTCTAATTCTCGCTTACTGAATTAACCATATGTGGAGATTTCCTGTCAGATACTCTTTTTTTTTTAACACGAACATGGGAAGAAAGATATGAATCGGAGAATATTGGTGAATGAAAAGAATTCGAATAAAAACACAGGAAGAAAAAACGAATCCGAGAAGCTAAATTAAAACTATTTACTTTTAAAAAGAGTGGAATTGAATTAAGTTCGGAAATTGGCGTGTTGTGGTAGCTATAAAAGTAATCTTAATATAATGGACATAGCGTGTAGGTCAGTATTTATGTATGTAACCAGGACTATTGCGCCATCTATTGAACGGCACCACAAATAAAAATCCATAAAAGAATTCACACTTTGGATATTCAAGATTCAGACAGTTAGAAAAGTAACTGTGATATATGCAAAAGCCATTTCTTTATAATAGAACACAATTTTAAATAAAATTACTCTCCTCACAACAAGAACATGACTTTCACTAGAACTGTACATGAGGGTTTGATTATATCTTTAGTGATGTAATTTTTAAATGTAGTACTGAGAAACTGGAGTTCTTAAAAAACGATTATTTTGTTAATAAACGTTACCACTTTTAATATATGAAAACATTACAGGTTATCTCAGTAAAACTTTGAGCTCTGTACATTGAGTCATTTTGATGCAATGAGTTTCGTATGACTAAGTAGCACAATCTGAACACTTTTCCCAGAAAAAAATCGTTTTTTAGAAAATCTGCGCTTTTTTCTACCACAATTAGCAATTACTAGCAGAAACAGTCGCCCGTAGGCAGGGGCGGATTGGCCTATCGGGATACCGGGACTTGTCCCGGTGGGCCGATA
>NW_013670326.1:53225-54528 GCF_000517525.1 Limulus polyphemus
TTTCTGCTAGTTTAAGATGCTGGAAACACTTGACTGGTACATTGAGACCTCTATGAATCATGAGGGAACCTAAGAATCCCACAGCGGAACGTGGGTATTTTATACTGTATTTTAAACAAGAAGAAGAAAATTTTGTTAAACAATAACACTCACTACTAGATGAAACACAGTACTGAATTTATTGTATATAGAAAATAACAAGTTTAAACATTGCAATTGACATTTTAGCATTCAAATATTACAAGAAACATGAAAAACAAACCTATCAAGTGATTTGTTCACAGAGACAGGGCATTGTTTTAGACTTGTTCATGTCACCATAAGTCTTAAATGTCCAAACTCTTTGTCATATGTATTGTTATAACGTTCTATCATTGGGCGAGTTCTTTTGGGATTATTTGATAAAATATGATACCAAATCCAGTCCATATAACGATAAGGAATTAATTTATTTTTTCAGTGTCGTTTGCTACAGGCTACGTTCACTTTGACGCAAGTTGTAAGTCTAAGTTTACAAACAAACATTTCAACATAAACTCTGAAACTACTGTAAGCCTAATAAACTAATAACGTTTAACAAAAATTTTCTTGATTGGTAACAAATGCTGACCAATTTAATGATTAACTTACAGAAGTACTGACTCTTACTAAATAACTTATTCGATCATTCTTCTCTCGAGAAACAACGACTCCATCATTAACTACTTTATACTGAACTCTCACGAAGTATTGGAAAGTTCTAGATTATAATATTCCTTTTAATTTTATGATATGACATTCTTGATCTTAACGTCATGCGCCCTCTAGTAAACATCTAAATCAATGACAATATAGTTTGCAACACTTTTTGATGGTTCAGATAATCGTTTTTCTCGGACATAACTTGCACATTTGATCACGAGGCCCAATATATCCCAACACGCCGTAAAAGTTATCCTCGCTGTACATGGTTCACGATAACTGATAATTTCGGGTATTTCAAAATTTGGCGTTTCGTTTATTTTTTCTTGCAGGTTACCATGTTCCAACATTTGATATGAACGTTTCGCATACTTTGTGCGTGTTTACATGCGAGTTTCCTATTTACGTTAGTTAAATACTACTTGTATATTTATTGTATTGTTGTAAAATTGGTCAGGTTATTATGCTGAAGAGGGGGGCGGACACACATGAAACCTGTTTCGGGTGAAGATGGGGGGAAAAACAGACTCACGTGCGCACGTACAACCTGTTTCGGGAAGTACACAAAATGAATAAATAAAATGTGAATGTTCATTTTTTTTACCTTTGAGTTCTAGTACAT
>NW_013670326.1:55271-56441 GCF_000517525.1 Limulus polyphemus
AAACCTTCTGCCATCTCTTTTACTGTTGCTAACTGTAGTATTTATGATGTACCTTCGTCGGTAAATCATCCAGTCAGTATCTGGGGCCTGTCCTAGAGAGGTTTAGAAAACCATCTTGTCTTGTTTCATCAGAAGAATGTAGACAACGTTAAATACCATAAGAAGCTGCGCTATATCTATATAAGTATTTTTTTTTTTACATCACAAAAAGAGGGGTTCGGCTGAATCCCCTCGAACCTATTCCCCACCCATGCGTATGTTGCCAAGAAAGTGTTAATTAAATCCGTTTACGAAACCAATTTTTTTCCCCATTTTAATTACTGGGATTCTGTGAAACTTTCCAAACTTACTGCGACAAAGATTTACAACTTAACCCTAAACTTAAAGCGTGCTTCAGCGTACCAAATATATTTATGTTACTGAAACTCTTTTCCACATTGCTACTAAGTTTATGTTCGTCTGAACGTTCGACATCTGTACTCCGCCTGTTGAATAATTACCTGAGTTGTACACAAACTGACAAGCCGAAGAAAGACTGAGTACACTAGCTGTACTACATAATTACTATGACACTGCTATCAACAGTGAAACTGTATGGAATTTATTTCTGGGAAAGCATCCCAGAAGAATGGAACATGCTAACGTTATTTCAGTGTTGCTTACATGTGTGTATACGAGAGTCGATGATTGAAATAGTTGATATACTATTGTTGTACAGAGGTGTTTAAATTAGTAATATAATTTAACAATTAATAACTACTCTGTATGTAGATAGTACAGTACTTTACTACAATAAAACATACATATTTATATTAATTTAAGACTAGCTTCCCATGCAGTGTTACAACAGAATGATGATCTGTTGACTTTTCATTGGATGTTGGTGGATTCTACGTCAACAGCCATGTAATTGTTTAAGCTATATTTCATGCAAAATTGCTACTAGATTTAATCCCACAGCACCTATTTTTACAGATTTTCTGGGGGAATGCCCCCAGACCCCCGTGGTGATTGTGCTTGGCACAACATGTGTTAGTTTTTGATCTTATGAATGAGAACCTCCCCTTTTAAACATCCTACGTACAGGTCTAATAGTGTCCAACAACTAATTAATCCAGGTTACGTTAGAACCTCCCCTTTTAAACATCTTATGAACAGGTCTGATAGTGT
>NW_013670326.1:57415-59125 GCF_000517525.1 Limulus polyphemus
ATAATAACGCGTCTGTTGCTTGCGTTATAATATGTTTAATTAAACCGAGGACTTTAACAGTTTATGATGTACGACGCTACCGTTTTTTTTTTTGTGTATGAATACTTATTAAAAATATGAGGGAACTTTTATGGAGAAACGAATTAATCTGTATGTACTTACATACTCAGGAGGGCCGTAATCTGACCCCCACTGACTGAGCGGCCCTTAACCGACAACATGATTTTGTTTTCTTGTTAAGCCTCGTTACAATAACGAGGCATATTTCATCGTTGATCGTATTTTGTAAGCTATATTTTCAATGCTTTAATGTGTTAGATAGAGGGCGCATGGCGTTAAAGTAGAATTGTATACCTGGAATGTTTTATATGACGTCACGAGCCTGGCATTGCCTGGTGATTATGGCACTCGACTCGCAATCTGCCGGTTGTGGGGTTCGAATCCCTGTCACTAAACATGCTCGCCTTTTCAACCCTGCAGGCGTTATAAGGTGATGGTCCATTTCACTATTCGTTGGTAAAAGAGAAGCCCAAGAGTTCGCGGTGGGTTGTGTTGACTGGCTGCATTCCCTCTAGTCTATCACTGCTAAATTAACTATGGCTAGCGCAGATAGCCCTCTAGTGACTTTACGGGAAAGTCCAAACACATGACATGATGAAAATCTAAGTACCCTCGGTGAACATGAAGGATTGAGACATCAGATATAAGTACGAGTGGGCCAGCCAATTAACGAACTAGCAGTGAATCAATGAAACGCCGAGTAGTTATTTTTTTAATCGGTAGAGTGCCAGTCATTCAGTGGAGTATCTGTATCACTGTTAATTAGTCGATCTAATACTACCATCAGCGAAGTATTTCCGCGTGAACGTTTTTTGTAAACATAGGCCTACAGCAGTAAAAGTTACGACAGTGTACAAGTGAAGTATAAAAACAATAAAGAAGAACCAAACTAATTTGATATTATTACTTGTACTGGACTTGGCCTTATTTTTACCAATTTAAAAGAACCTTCCCGACGAAAGAACAACGGTACAACAGTATATTGGGTAAACCAAGAGGGCGCTAGAACTAGATTAATAATATCGAAACTATACTTTTCCGATAAGAGATATTTGACTGGTTATACCGATTTTTTTTATTATTATCAAAATAAATTCAATATTTGCATATGGAAGTGTATTTGAACTTGACAATAACGTATCAGAAGAACTGGGTTGCTCAGACTGAGATAAAGCTTGTTTCAGTTAATTGTGTATTAGCATTATAATACTCGGACGTCCGGCAACTACTTTTTTAGGAAGCTTCTCTGTCGTATTCAGACCGAAACGGTGTCCACTAAACCTAATTTCAATTTTATATTCTGGCAGAACTCGCCATTACCTCGAATATTTCGCTCAATAAAAACGTGTTTATACAAAACTTGCATTTTTCACATCGCGAAAAACAGCGGTGATGTGTAATGACACAACGTGTTGATATTTTAATGTGATGACACACGTGCTGTTAACATCTTGGTGTGATGACACAACGTGTTGACATCTTGGTGTGATGACACAACGTGTTGACATCTTGGTGTGATGACACAACGTGTTGACATCTTGGTGTGATGACACAACGTGTTGACATCTTAATGTGATGACACACGTGCTGTTGACATCTTGGTGTGATGACACACGTGCTGTTAACATCTTGGTGTGATGACACAACGTG
>NW_013670326.1:59251-65068 GCF_000517525.1 Limulus polyphemus
GTGCTGTTGACATCTTGGTGTGATGACACACGTGCTGTTAACATCTTGGTGTGATGACACAACGTGTTGACATCTTGGTGTGATGACACAACGTGTTGACATCTTGGTGTGATGACACAACGTGTTGACATCTTGGTGTGATGACACAACGTGTTGACATCTTAATGTGATGACACACGTGCTGTTGACATCTTGGTGTGATGACACACGTACACACGTGCTGACATCTTAATGTAATGACACAACGTGTGGACATCTTGGTGTGATGACACAACGTGTTGACATCTTGGTGTGATGACACACGTGCTGTTAACATCTTGGTGTGATGACACACGTGCTGTTAACATCTTGGTGTGATGACACACGTGCTGACATCTTAATGTAATGACACAAAGTGTTGACATCTTAATGTAATGACACAACGTGTTGACATCTTAATGTGATGACACACGTGCTGTTAACATCTTGGTGTGATGACACACGTGCTGTTAACGTGTTGACATCTTGGTGTGATAACACACGTGCTGTTCACATGTTGGTGTAATGACACAACGTGTTGACATCTTGGTGTGATGACACAACGTGTTGACATCTTGGTGTGCTGTTAACATCTTGGTGTGATGACACACGTTCTGTTAACGTGTTGACATCTTGGTGTGATGGCACACGTGCTGTTAACATCTTGGTGTGATGACACACGTGCTGTTAACGTGTTGACATCTTGGTGTGATAAGACACGTGCTGTTCACATGTTGGTGTAATGACACAACGTGTTGACATCTTGGTGTGATGACACACGTGCTGTTAACATCTTGGTGTGATGACACACGTGCTGTTAACGTGTTGACATCTTGGTGTGATGACACACGTGCTATTAACGCATTAACATCTTGGTGTGATGACACGTGCTGTTCACATGTTGACATCTTGGTGTGATAACACACGTGCTGACATCTTAATGTGATGACACACGTGCTATTAACGCATTAACATCTTGGTGTGATGACACACGTGCTATTAACGCATTAACATCTTGGTGTGATGACACGTGCTGTTCACATGTTGACATCTTGGTGTGATGACACACGTGCTATTAACGTGTTGACATCTTGGTGTGATGACACGTGCTATTAACGCATTGACATCTTGGTGTGATGACACACGTGCTCTCAACATGTTGACATCTTGGTGTGATGACAGACGTGCTGTTAACGTGTTGACATTTTGGTGTGATGACACACGTGCTGTTAACGTGTTGACATCTTGGTATGAACACACGTGCTATTAACGTGTTGCCATCTTGGTGTGATGACACACGTGCTATTAACGTATTGATATCTTGGTGTGATGACACACGTGCTATTAACGCATTGACATCTTGGTATGATGACACACGTGCTATTAACATGTTGACATCTTGGTGTGATAACACACGTGCTGACATCTTGATGTGATGACAAACGTGCTATTAACGTATTGATATCTTGGTGTGATCTGTTAGTTTTCATGATCTTTAAAACACTTGAAAAGTAGGGTAATGTATTGTATTGACGGTTGATACACACACCTGCTTATTTTAGTGTTGCTGTTTTTCTTAAGTATATCAACTTGAAGATTGTCTCAAGTGTATGATTCAGGAGATGGGACTAGTAAGACAAGAAAAACTGAATTTTGTACCCAAACCTTTTGTTATTATTATTTGATATGTTAATAGAGTCGTAGTCATCAGTTGGGTATTCTATAAATCAAAGTGGCATTATCAGCAATGTTAGTGGCTATCATATCGCCCGCTGGTGGATCAGCTGTTAGTTTGAAGGCTTAAACAAGCTACCATAAATTATAATATTTTACTTCTTTTCAAATATTGTACCGTAATGTGGTATTTTGTACAGGTTATGTCTTCCCCATAGTATCCCACTAAGTTCGGTAAGCCAAGAACAGGTTATGTCTTCCCCATAGTATCCCACTAAGTTCGGTAAGCCTTGAACAGGTTATGTCTTCCCCATAGTATCCCACTAAGTTCGGTAAGCCTAGAACAGGTTATGTCTTTCCCGTAGTATCCCACTAAGTTTGGTAAGCCTAGAACTGGTTATGTCTTCCACATAGTGTCCCACTAAGTTCGGTAAGCCTAGAACTGGTTATGTCTTCCATATAGTGTCTCACTAAGTTCGGTAAGCCTAAAAAAGGTTATGTCTTCCACATAGTATCCCACTAAGTTCAGTAAGCCTAGAATTTCCGATTCAAAATAATTTTTGCTAATGTTAAAATTACTTTAAAAAAAAATTCCTCAGCGGTAGTTCAGTCTCAAGGCTTATAACGCTGAAAACCGGGTTTCGATACCTGTGGTGAGCACACACACATCCCTTGTGTAGCTTTGTGCTTAATAAACATATTATGGATTATGTTGAACATTGTAATAGATAATATTAATAAAACAAACTGTAATAATGAGAAAGACATTTTTTTTACAAAACATTCCTGTCCGTTAGTTTTTGATATATATACAATATCCAAAACATAATTATTATTGTGTGCACTAGTGCATATCCAACAACAGCAAAAAAAAAAAAAAGGAAGGAGGGAAACGGCGAAGGTTACAAAAAACAACGACTAAAATATTAAACAAAAGTATACTAGTTGTCTATCCGGATAATTATGTCAATCTTCTCTCATTTAATCTCTGGGTAATCATTCCCGAGGGGCCAATAAAAACCGATTTCCCCACTCCCCCTGAGTAACTTTAATTAGTATGGCACGAAAGATCTAAAACCTTGGAAGATTTTGGAAAATATGAACGCTGAATGCTGACGAAATCGCCATATTGACGTGTTTGAGTTTCGTATACAAGAAAAAATTAATAAATAAAATAACAGAGAAGAATTTTACGTTTATAATTTTGAATAATTATTGAATTAATAATCTTGGCTAAACAAAAGTAATTAGTATTACATATACATGACGAACAATAACAAAATGTGTTTCTTAGTGAAATGGGTGTCTGTGGAGTTAGGACTCGTATAAACTTTGGGGATACACCATCAGATGTGTGAAACAAGGTGTAGAATTTGGTTTTTAATATTCCATAGTCATACACGTAAACTGCTCTTCACAGTCACCAGCAACTTGTGCAGTGATCGTTTTTCGTAGTTAAAGAAAATATCAATGAAATTTTTAAACCTAATAGAAACAAGATATTAAAGACAGGCCAGAGAGGATAAGAAGTAAAGCGTATCATCAGAAGTTGGAGTTTCTGACCTTTAACGGTTATATCCATATTAAACAGCTTAATATCAACGTAAGGAGACTACGTTAATGTACAATATACATAAATAATATCACAATAGTGTTGCACAAGTTTAAAAACAGTCACGCATGTGCGATACAACCAAGTTCATGGCATTGTGTAATAGAACAGATTGTAAATTCAAAACAAACGCGGTAGTAAAGACATATTATACCATGACCCAGTGGTCAGCTTGACGGTCTAGATAGACAACTTTCAACCAAAAGCTAACAACGCACGTATACAGAAGTGTTATTTATAGGGAATTCCAGTAAAGTTGACAGGTCAAAAAAGAATTTGACACTTTACAGATTTTTTTTTATATTTGTGTCTGTGTTCGGGATTGGTAGGCTACCATATCGTGGTTTTAACGGTATGTAGTCAATCAAACAATTGTTTAAATAGAAGATAGATCTAAAGTTAATCAACAGTGAAGGTTTTCGTCTTTTTTGGGTCAGCGGAAAGTTTACGGACTTTGAACGCTAAAACTGGGGGTTCGATTCACCGCGATGAACAATTCTCAGATGGCCCATTTTGTGACTTTGAGTTAAAACAAATTATTTTGGTTCTATGTTTGCTGATGTTGACACAAATCGGCATTTCTTTACGACATGGTCAGCCCAATAAAAATGGAAAACATAACCCATTAAAGTTTGAAATATTGTTAAGAGATGGCGGTAGTGTATATAGTAATATTTTTTACAGTCGAAAGTATCATTACCAGCGTACCCAAGTGATAAAATAATGCACTTTAGTTTTTATTAGTAAAAATGTAAAGAATATGTTTAATTAGTTATACTCATTACCGGGTTGATTTTTAACTTTGATCTGAGCAGGCAGTTTACACGCATTGATTGGAAATCAGTATTAATAACAATTGTTTTTCAATCAGTGAATATTAGTTTTATATTAGAGTAATATATACACGTAATATTATTAGATTGTTTGTTCTACTACTGATTTCGTTAATTTTTTTTGGACGTTCTTCGTCAAGTCATACTCTACGCTTTTGCTTCTGAGTCGAAGGTGTGCTTGATAATTTTAACGAAATGTAGATTTTGTTCATGAATCCATTGCAGGTTTGATTGCAGTTCAGTAGGTGAGCTGTGGTTTATAACAAGTATATAAAGATTCCTTAGAAATCCCCAGGTTTGTAGGAATCTCACTAAACGGTTTTAGGATCCAATTTACTCACTGTCGTTTTCAGAAAGATTCATTTGACATTAATGTATTTGGACCGCTGTGTGTGTGTGTGTGTATGTATGTGTGATAGGTAGACCACATCGACAGATTTGAGTTTTACGTTTAAGTGTGACGGGTGCCCCTTTGGAGCTCGTGCAGAATCAATACGAAGTTTTCACCATGGTAACAAGCCCGTATGAACAAGATTACGAACGTTGACTCACATCGGTCGGTCTCTGCCGATAAGTTTCCGCATTTTTAAAAGCTTTTTCTTTATTCAGGTATATTAAGAGACGCCCAGTTTAGGATAAAACACTATAATAATGAGTGTCGCATGTATTCACGTTTTGTCTGATAAAGATTATATTCTGTATGGAGGGGAAAAGAAAACAGCTTTAATTTGCTGCCTTCTAAATGTGGGAACGTTAATAAGTGGCTCATCAGTCGGTTGTGACAATGATATAAAAATAATTGATCTTTGATTTATTTTTATTACAGAATATCTAAAATAGTTAAGTGTAATAAAACAAGTATATTTTTTACTCCACTGAGGATTGAAGGGTCTAAGGTTCGAGCCGTGACATGCCTCTGATCACGCTTCGTGGCTACAGTTTTGGGCGCATTATAACAATGATAGTCAATTAAGAATAGGTGTGTGGGCGACGGGTGCTGCTGACTGGGTGTTCTCTCTCTCTATGATCAAAAGCTGTTAACCTAAACCCTAAAGGTGTCTCTCCGGTTGAAAACACCAAATCTTCTCAGTGTTATCAACAAGTATTCTTGTAAGTACTGTAGGAGCCTTGGCTAGCAGCATGTAAGCAATATAAGATCTGTTCAGAGCCTGAGCTCGATGCGGCCTAACTAATGGTTGGTTTCTTCGAATCTATTTGCAAAACGACTTGGATAAATATTTTCGTTTCAGTTGTAAATATTATCTACTTGGTGATAAAGTTTAAAGCTAGAAGGCCATGACAGAACCAAAGTTTTGATCAAATCTCGGATATTGCCACAGCTGTACCAAACACTAGAATGCCACTATTTCTATGCCTTTGAACAGATCTAAGCACCCTTACATCACGTGGCAAAGCATAAAGCTATACAAAGGGCTATCTGTGCTCTGCCAACCACGTGTATCGAAACCCGGATTCTAGCAGTATAAGTCCGCAGACTGTGCCACTGGGGGGCTCGGCCTTATACCTGAGGTGTAAGCAGTTAGAAGAGGGTACGATTATTGTTGTTCTTGTTCAAGAGTCAAAACGAATAGTAAACTAAATAGAATCGCTACGAAACATGGCCAGATGGTTAGGGCGCTCGACTCGCAATCTGAGGGTCGCGGGTTCGAATCCCCGTCA
>NW_013670326.1:65209-66324 GCF_000517525.1 Limulus polyphemus
ACTATTCGTTGGTAAAGAGTAGCCCAAGAGTTGGCGGTAGGTGGTGATGATTTACTGGAAAACAAGAAATGAGGAATATATTGGCGCTGGATCTATTTTTATAATTTGCCTTAAAATAATATACTGTATTAAAACGCATTATATCTGTGGTAGATTAAGAGATAAGTATTCAAAGATTAGTAAAAATATTTGTATTTCTATAGCTTGTATTTTGGGTATTCTTCATTATCAAACTGAGAATACTTAAACAGGCCAACGAGTGTGTCCAGGTCTTAATGAGGACACAAAATGAAGTTTATTTATTCTAGAACAGTGATTCTCAAACTATGGTAGGTGGAGCTAATGTCGGTGGTACGCGAAAAAATTAATGTAAAAATTATAAAATTTGTATTAAGCCCGATTTGAGCTTTCAGGCTCGTGTGCCACTTTTTGTTTAAATTTTTTTGAAGTACAAACCCGGACCAAGTTAAAACAAGTTGAAAAATTTATATTTTTAACGCTTACCTATTAATTGGAAATATGTAACTGTTTTTATTTCTGGCATAACTGAAAATATCCGGCGTGTTTTTTGTCAGTTTGAAGGGAAGAACACACTGGCAAATCTATGCATGCAAAGGGCGAGTCTAAAAAGTTTGAGAACCACTGTTGTAGAAAATAGTTTTACTAAATAAGTAATAAAAACAATCTGTTTATAAACAGAGAAACATATCACTGTAGTTTGCTCAACAGGACTCGTTAATGGACAAGAACTGCCAATTTCTACGTGTAAAAACATATACTACTGTGTTATGAAGTGCAAGCTTTACACATTCCTTACACCTGTAAAGTAACGGAAGTGATATTGCTTGTCGAAACAAATGCTAGAAACCGGGTTTCGATACCCGTGGTGGGCAGAGCACAGATAGCCCATTGTTTAGTTTTGTGCTTAACTTCAAACAAACTTCAGTGATATCCGATCAAAACATTTTTCATAAAAACAGGTAAGTTAGAACACACGTAAAAGGGTCAGCCGTGTAAAGATGTGATGTAAACGTGGGTAAGTTAGAACACACGTAAAAGGGTCAGCCGTGTAAAGATGTGATGTAAAGGTGGGTAAGTTAGAACACACGTAAAAG
>NW_013670326.1:67188-69560 GCF_000517525.1 Limulus polyphemus
CATGTAAAAGTGGGTAAATTAAACATGTAAAACAATGTAAAAGTGGGTAAATTAAACATGTAAAACAATGTAAAAGTGGGTAAGTTAAACATGTAAAACAATGTAAACGTGGATAAATTAAACATGTAAAACAATGTAAAAGTGGGTAAGTTAAACATGGAAAACAATGTAAACGTGGGTAAATTAAACATGTAAAACAATGTAAAAGTGATTTACCCACGTTTACATTGTTTTACATGCTTAATTTACCCACTTTTACATTGTTTTACATGTTTAACTTACTTTACATTGTTTTACATGCTTAATTTACCCACTTTTACATTGTTTTACATGTTTAACGTGGGTAAATTAAACATGTAAAACAATGTAAAAGTGGGTAAGTTAAACATGTAAAACAATGTAAAAGTGGGTAAGTTAAACATGTAAAACAATGTAAACGTGGGTAAATTAAATATGTAAAACAATGTAAACGTGGGTAAATTAAACATGTAAAACAATGTAAAAGTGGGTAAATTAAACATGTAAAACAATGTAAAAGTGGATAAGTTAAACAAAATAAAAAGGGAGAATGCATGGCCAAGTTTTACCCGGTTTGTTTTTACCCACTCTTAAATTACATCCTTATAAAGTTGACACCTTTTTTTAACTTGGCTGATTTTATATTACATCTTTATATGGCTGACACCTTTTTTTAACTTGGCTGATTTATATCACACATTATATGGCTGACTACCTTTTTTTAACTTGGCTGTTTTTATATTACATCTTTATATGGCTGACACCTTTTTTTAACTTGGCTGTTTTATATCACACACTTATATGGCTGACACTTTTTTTTTCAATTTGGATGTTTTTGTAAACTGTTTTGTTTGTTGGAAAGCGAAAAGACCAACATTAAATTGTAGAAACATATAAAAAGAACAAAGGAAAGTTTACTAGACAAACATTTATTTTTAATTCGATGATTGTTATTATTAGAAATCCAAATAAAAAAATATTCCACCTCAGACAAAACCTGGATTTAGAAATAAATATTTTACCAAATTATGCATAAATTGGATTCACGTTATTTAAAAGTGGGAGTAACTTCCAAATTACGTCTGCAAGTAGGAGACGAAAGATTTCCGTATACTTGCAGGTAAATAATATTATTAATTAAATAATTTAACAAAAAGTGTTTGTTTGTTTTTGAATTTCGCGCAAAGCTACACGAGAGCTATCTGTGCTAGCCGTCCCTAATTTAGCAGTGTAAGACTAGAGGGAAGGCAGCTAGTCATCACCACCTAACTCTTGGGCTACTCTTTTACCAACGAATAGTGGGATTGACCGTCACATTATAACGCACCCACGGCTGAAAGGGCGAGCATGTTTGGTGAGACGGGGATTCGAACCCGCGACCCTCAGATTGCGAGTCGAGCGCCCTTAACCACCTGGCCATGCCGGGCCTACCAAAAAGTGTGCAACCTCTTCAAATTGGTAGGTCGTAGGTTCCGTAAAGACAACTGCCGTATGGTAAGCCATTCCCAATCCACCCAAGTATTTGGGCAACTGCTCATCTTGTAAATAAGACATATGTTCTAGCCCCCCAGTGGCACAGCGGTATGTCTGCGGACTTACAACGCTAGCAACCGGGTTTCGATACCCGTGGGAGCAGAGCACAGATAACCAATTGTGCAGCTTTGGGCTTAACTTCAAACAACAACAACAACTAATATTCTAGCATACTAAAGTTTAGAGGTTCCCTCTTTATTATTATTGTTGTCCTAAACCAGGGGTCGACAACCTGCGGCTCTTAAACCTTCTCGGTGTCCAATTATTGAAATAGGAGCTAACGTGCCTTTCAGCTCTCGGTACCTTGCATTTTTTACCAAATTGGAAGACAAAATTAAGAATTATTTGTTTCTAGATCATTATAAAATACAAACATGTTTGTATTTAATCGTTCTAAGGCTCTCGACGGACGTCGCTTGTGATCCATAGTGTGGAATCCCTTGCACTAAGCAATTCAGAGATTTTAGAAAGACGTGGATTCGAAGCTGGTGAGCCGAGTTCGAGTCTGCGCAATACCACAAATAACACCCCCCCCCCCCACTTTAAACTGTGAGCGCATTAGAAGAATTCAAAACAATCTTTTAGCGTTTCCCAAACTTTTGTCATTCACTATTCCTTTTAATAAATATGGTTTCTTGCATGTGCCACCACCCCCTCTTTTTTTTGAATGAGTGAAAGAGTGAGTTAAGTGACGAGATATAATACACATTAAAATGCTATGTGTGTTGAGTTAAGTGACGAGATATAATACACATTAAAATGCTATGTGTGTTGAGTTAAGTGACGAGATATAATACACATTAAAATACTATTTGTGTTAA
>NW_013670326.1:70462-72282 GCF_000517525.1 Limulus polyphemus
TTTGTGTTAAGTGACGAGATATACTACACATTAAAATACTATTTGTGTTAAGTGACGAGATATACTACACATTAAAATACTATTTGTGTTAAGTGACGAGATATACTACACATTAAAATGCTATGTGTTAAGTGACGAGATATAATACACATTAAAATACTATTTGTGTTAAGTGACGAGATATAATACACATTAAAATGCTATTTGTGTGTTATAGTAATTACTTACTAATTTGATTAATGAAAAATATTTTGCAACGATTAATTTTGGATTATTACACTAATTGACTTTACCCTAATCGCTTGCCCCCCTCCTCCCCCCAAAAAAATCAGTTGCGCCTCCTTGGAGGATGTGCCTCAAATTTTGAAAACTCTGTTTTAACGTGAATGGTGGGTTACCGATAGGGTGATGCCACCTTTCTTCTGGTCAGTAGTTCAAAATTAGGGACAGTTGCAGATAGGCTTAGCAGCTTTGCCATAAGTACACACTACAACGTTTCAAAATGAGCTTTTAAGCCATTTTCAATAGTTTAAGACAACAGTTCTCCACTTAATGCTTACCTGAAGGAACCACTAGAAGAAGATTGGGTGTGTCCTGACTGGACAATCCATAGTAAGATTGGGTGTGTTCTGACTGGACAATCCATAGTAAGATTTGGTGTGTCCTGACTGGACAATCCATAGTAAGATTGGGTGTGTCCTGACTGGACAATCCATAGTAAGATTGGGTGTGTCCTGACTGGACAATCCATAGTAAGATTGGGTGTGTCCTGACTGGACGTATAAACTCGTGTAAGCTTACTACTAACATTTATAAAGCTAGTATAATCAACCGAAATATGTACCTAAATATTTTATCGATTATAATAAAAAATGTATAAACTGGAGATCAACCTGATGATGAGAGTTAATGCATAAACTGGAGATCTACCTGATGATGAGAGTTAATGTATAAACTGGAAATCTACCTGATGATGAGAGTTAATGCATAAACTGGAGATCTACCTGATGATGAGAGTTAATGTATAAACTGGAGATCTACCTGATGATGAGAGTTAGTGTATAAACTGGAGATCTACCTGATGATGAGAGTTAATGTATAAACTGGAGAGCTACCTGGTGATAAGAGTTAATGTATAAACTGGAGATCTACCTGATGATGAGAGTTGATGTATAAACTGGAGATCTACCTGATGATGAGAGTTAATGTATAAACTGGAGATCTACCTGATGATGAGAGTTGATGTATAAACTGGAGATCTACCTGATGATGAGAGTTAATGTATAAACTGGAGATCTACCTGATGATGAGAGTTGATGTATAAACTGGAGATCTACCTGATGATGAGAGTTAATGTATAAACTGGAAATCTACCTGATGATGAGAGTTAATGCATAAACTGGAGATCTACCTGGTGATGAGAGTTAACGTATAAACTGGAGATCTACCTGATGATGAGAGTTAACGTTTAAACTGGAGATGTACCTCAAACTGATGACAATTATTCGTCAGGAGTTACAGAATCTTAGAAACAACATCTTTCTTTGAGATTCGAAAGTTAACTCTTGACGAAAGCCTATCACCAGTCCGCAAAGCTTGGGACCCAATAATCTTGGCTCTTTATTGATGTAGATAACCTGGTATTGTCGGTGAGCATGGAGTCGTATGAATACTTCGGTTTTTCTGGCGTTGACGGTGAGCGTGGAGTCGTATGAATACTTCGGTTTTCCTGGCGTTGTCGGTGAGCATGGAATCGTATGAATACTTAGGTTTCCTGCCGTTGTCGGTGAGCATGGAGTCGTATGAATACTTCGGTTTTC
>NW_013670326.1:73249-81012 GCF_000517525.1 Limulus polyphemus
GAATCGTATGAATACTTCGGTTTTTCTGGCGTTGTCGGTGAGCATGGAGTCGTATGAATACTTCGGTTTTCCTGGCGTTGTCGGTGAGCATGGAGTCGTATGAATACTTCGGTTTTCCTGGCGTTGTCGGTGAGCATGGAGTCGTATGAATACTTCGGTTTTCCTGGCGTTGACGGTGAGCATGGAGTCGTATGAATACTTCGGTTTTTCTGGCGTTGTCGGTGAGCATGGAGTCGTATGAATACTTCGGTTTTTATTATATTTATTGTGTGTTGTCTGCTCGTATCAAAACAGTTTTTATTCAGTTAGCCACGGATGGTACTCGAGGAATTTCAAGCAGTTTTACAAACGAACCAGATAAAGTTAGCTGCTAACGCGAGGACAACGGCGTGTAACTAGCAAGAGAACTATATGGAGTTAACGCACGTTATTATTGAAAAATAGTTACCGTTGATTCGACTCGGCACTTGTGGACTTCCATGTTGCTGATGGATGCGAGGAGGGATATAATGATCTCATTCTCTCCCTCCTCCATTGTTTGGTTGCTACAGCAGCGCCTCCGTTCCCATGGAGACGTGACGCATCTTTTATCCATGCTCTTGTGTACGAGTGTGCTTACTGCAGTCTGTGCTTGTACCGGCGGAAAATCGTGGCAAGTAACTATAGTCAACGGGAAATCGTGTCAGTTAAGCCTGCGAGTCCGAGCTGTAGTACACTGAGATATATTTATTGGAGTCAGTCAGTGCACCGGTATTCAGTTTCCAGGTGAGTCTCATTTCCTCAGTGCCGTATGGTGTAAAGTGTGCACGTGTATGCGAACAAATTAAACAGACCCTTCAAGTAATCATCTTAGAACTACAAAACAACGGTACAAGGTCTGTACTGAATGTATAACATTATTTTTACAGTATCGTTTAGTTTATACGTGATAAAATGTTCTTGAAAGAAGTATTATACGTAGAAACGGTTCACCCAAAACCGAGTATAAACACAGAATACAAGTTTTATAGCGTATTCTCTGTGTAGCGTTTTTCTAAACATTCCTATAGCCATTTCTACGTTATAAGATCTTGTGATACCTACTGTGAGTCTTAATTTTAAGCGCAACTTGTAGTATATCGTAAATATTAAACATTGTCCCTGGGAGAAACACTTGGTTCACTTATCCTTCCCGCAAAAATAAATAAATAAATCGCGCTTCGCTTTTCAGGGCCGTTGGTGCATTATAAGTGTGACTGTCAAATCCCATTGTATTAAACTAGAGTAACCAAAGAGCCGGTGGTTTCTTCACTTGTCTTAACGGACGACTAGGGCAGGTGTAAATATCCGAACCATTTAACCGTTCCATTAAAATAAAAAAATATAGGTAAAGCTAAACTTTAATGTGTAACTTTTGTCTCTTTATCTAATAAACTGTACTCTTGAAAATAAAACTACATACTTGTACTTGAACTGATGAAACCAGATGATAATCGTATTTTCCACATTGGGCCAGTTTCTTCTCTGAGTCAGTGACGGACGATACGTTGCCCTGACATTAGTGTATGCGTTATTATGTTACCCTCGTTTAGCTGTTTTTACTGTTTGTTACTACCATTTGCTCTATAGTCCCGAAGAACGTTACTAATTTAAACATAAAACCTTATCTCAGTTTGTCAATTTTGATATTAGGCTGCTTGGTCTTGTAACCAAGGCGATACAAATTATCAATTTGCACCAGTACTTCAGTAAACAAAATGTTAATTGAGTCGTAAGCACGTGGCCAGGACCTTGTTCTAGTTACTAAGTGCTCCATCAGTTTAAAACCGTTACTTTAATTGTATCATATGGATGTGATTTCCAACCCTGAGACACAGTTGATAGTTTGTACTTAACTGTTGGGATTAAGAATGTCTTTGCTTTTGATGGATTTAATACTTTACACGCATTTCTGTCGAACGTGTGAGGACAGTCAATAAACAAACAACGATGTGCAAACTTGTGTGTAACAATGGTGCTGAATTTTGCCGAAACGAGGTGCTGTAGATGTAACAATTCTACAGTCGCCATTAAACGTATTGTGTTAAATAATGATAATAGTTCACAGTTTGGCCAGTCGCGCCCCCTAGTGGCAAAACGGTATGTCTGCGGGCTTACAACGCTAGAAACCGGGTGTTAGATACCCGTGGTGGGCATAATGATGATAGTTCACAGTTTGGCTATTTGCGCCCTTAGTGGCAAAGCGGTATGTCTGCGGGCTTACAACGCTAGAAACCGGGTGTTAGATACCCGTGGTGGGCATAATGATTATAGTTCACAGTTTGGCCAGTCGCGCCCCCTAGTGGCAAAGCGGTATGTCTGTGGGCTTACAACGCTAGAAACCGGGTTTTCGATACCCGTGGTGGGCATAATGATTATAGTTCACAGTTTCGCCAGTCGCGCCCCCTAGTGGCACAGCGATATGTCTGCGGACTTACAACGCTAGAAACCGGGTTTCGATACCCGTGGTGGCAAGAGCACAGATAGCCCATTGTGTAGCTTTGTGCTTAATTACAAACAAACAGACTTTGGCCAGTTGTTTAATTCTGTAACTGTAGGCGCTGAACTGGCAGTTTTCCAAGTTTTTGAGAGTAAAAGTCACAGGTGGGCCAAAACGTGGTTGAATGAATGTGATTTTCGAGTGTTATTTTGAATGTGCTTCCAACCTTTTACTGGTGCTTCTAGCACATTGTTGTGCACATAGAGGGGCCTAGCTGGCTGTTGGCCACTGTTACACGAAACTTGGTCCTCATTAAATTCAACAGTATCCTACACTATCTATAAAATTGTAGGAAGCCAGTCACAGAGGTGACTGTGAATTATCTCCTTAAGCGTTCTCTGAATTTTTTTATTTTTACCTCGTAATACTTTCCGAAACAATACAAATGTAAAATAGTATTTATTCCCTACACGTGATAATTTCTACTCCTAAACTGATCGAATGATTCTAGAAGTTTTGTAGCTTGATCTCTTATTTTACGTGGACCTTATTGCGCGTAATAACCGGTTGGCTTTATATAGAAATAGTCCCCCGGTGGTACAGCGGAAAGTCTAAGGAGTTACAATGCTAAAATCCGGGGTTCGATTTCCCGCGGTTTACACAACAGGTAGCCCATTGTGTTTTGCACTATGTGTAGATCAACTTTCTCTTCCTATAGATGTTTCTGATGAACAATTAATATTATCATCATTACAATCATTTTTGGTGAAAGAGAGAGAGAAATACTGTAGGAATGAAATCAAAATCGGCGGCCAAACTGGTAGCTACACTTATAGCACTTATGCAAATTTTTATTCATTAGTTAGCTCGACCGTTTTTTTGTTCAACTTGGGACATGATGGTAGATATAACAAAATACGCGGCCTAGCTAACTAATCATGAGTCATTTTAGGACTGCTTTAGAGCGTCCTTCATTTCTATGACTACTATGTTGCTATGGGAAGTGAGTGTTGTTAGGACTTCCTTAGAGCTTCTTCGTTTCTATGACTACAATGCTGCTATGAGAAGTGAGTTATGTTAGGACTTCCTTAGAGCTTCCGTGATTTCCATGTTGTAATGGGAAGTGAGTGTTGTTAGGACTTCCTTAGAGCTTCCGTGATTTCCATGTTGTAATGGGAAGCGTGTGTTGTTAGGACTTCCTTAGAGCTTCCGTGATTTCCATGTTGTAATGGGAAGTGAGTGTTGTTAGGACTTCCTTAGAGCTTCCGTGATTTCCATGTTGTAATGGGAAGTGAGTTATGTTAGGACTTCCTTAGAGCTTCCGTGATTTCCATGTTGTAATGGGAAGTGAGTTATGTTAGGACTTCCTTAAAGCTTCCATGTTGTAATGGGAAGTGAGTTATGTTAGGACTTCCTTAGAGCTTCCGTGATTTCCATGTTGTAATGGGAAGTGAGTGTTCCTTAGTTAGAATACTTGAATGTGTAGACGGTATCGACTTAAAGACAAAACGGAAGTGGCATTTGATGTAGCTTACTAAGAACTTTATTAATATTAACAAAATACGCAAACTTGATATTAGTAACTAATTTAATTACAAAAATCAAAAACGATAAACAACAGCGTAAAATTCAATAAGCGTAATATAATTGTGTTTACTTATTTTCCCCGGTATGATCGTTAAATGGCGTGCTAACCTGCCAGGCCTAACAAATCTATGAACACGTGCTTAAGTAATATAACTTGTTACTCCTAGTGGCACAAACTCGGAACAAGACAGAAAGAAGCATCAGTAAATGAATGTAATATTACATGCAACACTTTGACCTGTCTTTTCTTCTAGCTTGTTTTTAAAGTTCAATAATAATAATAAAACACCAAAGATTGTTTTAATCTCTGAACGTACTTTTAAATTTATCTCCATTAATCAGTGCCTATCTATCCCCCCCCCCCTCCAGCTACGGGCTGGCATGCCCTGGTGGGTAGGGCAGTTGATTCTAATCCCATCACCTTAGTTCATTTGTGGGGACGTTATAATGTGGCGGTCAATCTCGCTTTTCGTTATTAAAAGAGTTGGCGGTGGGTGGTGTTGACTAGCTACCTTCCCTCTAGTTTGGTGGTAGCATTTTTGCTTGTTGTGGAAAAATTGCGAGAAATGACGATTTATAGATAATAAGATAAATGGTGTCCTGTAATATGTTGCAAATTGCAGCACCATCTGTTGGTGTCTCGAGGAAACATAGCTGTATAATTCATGTAATTTTATTCATCTGTAAAGTTACGATAGATTTTAAGCTGAATAAATGCATCAAACGACCTAGTTCACTAAAATTCAAATATGTCCTAAGAAACAATGGGTGTGATTTTAGTATGTGGAATGAGCTGTTAAACTCAACAAATTTACTGGTTTATAGGAGGCCAGTTAAAAAAAGATCCCGAGCTAGAAGAATCTGTAACCGTATTATTACTTTAAATCCGATTATTTTGTGTAGTCACGTAATTTATGTCTCTGCAGCACTAAAAGTAGATTCACGATACAATAACGTAACGACTCATTATGCTATTCGAATGGCATCTCAAAAAACGTACAAAATATTTTGATCTTATGATAACTGTGCGGGCGTAAAACTTAATTGTCACATTAGCGTCTTTTGTACGTCGCTGATATTGACGCTGAGAAGCTTTTCTTTCAGAAGTGATGCTCAGTAAACACAAATTAGCTGCTGGACGCATTGTAGTAACAGTTTGTGCTGTGTGATCGCGTTAGTGCACGCGGCTTACTAAACTCCCGCGTTCTCGAGGCGTGTGCGCAGAACTGGGTGTGTGTGAAGCACGTTGTGAGCAGGCGAATACATTAAGTCGTTATGTTTTATCCTATGTAGCTATCAGTTTTCACCGAATAGTTTAATTTTTAAAGCCGGGCCTAGTACCTTTCCACTTCCAAAAGCAGCTTGTCATAATTTGGCATTAAATTCATTTATCGTATTTACTTTTTATTCACTGGGTTAATTATTATTGTCGTAAATTATATTTAAAGCCTAAGTTATGGAGCGAGTCTGTTCTAGTGGGCCCCCCAGTGGCACAGCGGTGTGTCTGTGGACTTACAACGCTAGAAACCGGGTTTCGATACCCGTGGTGGGCAGATCACTGATAGCCCATCGTGTAGCTTTGTGCTCAATTACAAACAAACAACGTATTATTTCCCTCCCCCCCAGTGGCACAGCGATGAACACGGGTATCGAAACCCGGATTCTAGCGTTGTAAGTCCGCAGACATATCGCTGTGCTCATAATACAATATTTGTTTGTTTTGAATTTCGCGCAAAGCTACACGAGGGCTATCTGCGCTAGTACAATATTTACCACGTCGTTGAATCCTGTACCTACAACAAAAGCTTTAAAAAATCACATGAGATGGGAGGGGGGGGGGTTGAGTGTGTGAGGGGGTACATGCCCATATAAAGAAGTCGCTCTGAGAGTGTGGTTAGATTTTCACCCCTGGTCACAAGTGTAGTACCAGGTCAACTTGAACTTTTTCAAACATGCGGCTTTCTTAGAAAATGATAAAAGAGTTTATTCATTTAAGCAAAATCTCATGTTAAACTGAAAGGGTAGGGGGCGCTAGAAAAAGATGTAACCGTCACTTTTCTTTAGCTAGTCTGCAGACGCCAGACATAAAAGTCGTTCTATGGTAGTAAACAACAAGTAGTTGTTGGAACGGACAGGTGGCGTTAATATGTAACAATGGATAACGGGAACACATCACCGCAAACTACCAAAACAGAAACGTGCACGAAGAAGAAAAAAGCCAGACAGTTTTTTTTTCCTTTCATTCAAGAATAAATATTTTTCATAAGCAAGCATACCAAGTACGCTTCAATATCTAAATTATGATTTCGTGTGGAAGTCGGAGGATAGACAAATTTACTTATAGTTAGGGAAAGGAGAAATATCAATATACACCATTAAGAATGACAAATATGTATAATATAAGCAAAGTGATACTTGTAAAGTATAAATAGATAAATAAACCTATTTATTCTATCAACTGAGACTGAAATTATATCAGTATAATAATAATACGTTGTTTGTAATTGAGCACAAAGCTACACGATGGGCTATCTGTGCTCTGCCCATATTATATTTATAATTTCGTATCACAAAATATTAACTCCGTGCTCCGTACCGGTTGGACACCAACTGAAATTCCCATTACTTGTGACTAATTCATTGATTTCATTCTCATAATAACATTTTCAATTTTTAATTTTGATAATCGATCTCAGTTTTTTATATAAAATAAGATTTCGAAAGCGGAAAACACGATCTTGTATTTACATAAACTAATAAGCTTGGATTTACTCATGGTTATCACGCGACTATAAGTCTCAAGTTATGAGAACAAAAAAAATGGATCTTCTAATTAAAAATGACTGAGCGTGGCCTATTAGTTATTTCAATTTTATATCGAGCTAATACAAACACTTGAAAGCCCAATTAAATCAAATCCAGTTAAAATATTAACTCTGAACTGATAGATTAGAGGGAAGGCAATTAACCAAAAGCACCCACCGCCAACTCTTGGGCTGTTCTTGCCTAACTGAATAGTGTAATTTTACCACTACCCTAAACCCCCTCCCCCCACACGGCCCCAAAATGCGGGGCATGATTTATTTTTTTGGTGGTAACAGGACACGAATGATGGACATTTAGATCCACAGTCAGGCACGATCCCGTATGTAGCGGCTTCACCCATCAGCAATTAAAACTCACCTTTATCTTACCCTACCTCCCCCAACCCTCCCATAATGCTGGTGCCCTTGAACGAAAAACTGGAAGATTAAGTGTAAAAACAAATACAAAAAAGTATCGATGCACGCAACCACTTGGTTGCTTCTCATTAGGCTTAAATGTTGTTGTTTTTTTTCTCTCTTAGTTTACCTACATTTCTCAAGGTGGCGCTTTGATTGTTATCATTTGTTTATGTCCCTCTAGGCCTATATCTAATACATGTATTAGATAGCTCTATAAACACAGAAAGAAAAAAACTTAAATAACTGCATGGACCCAATGAAGAAATCGGATGAAAGAAACAACAATATTATTACAAATTCTACAGTTTGGAAATAATAATAAATCTAGAAATAAACACATGTACGCTAAATGTGTGGAATGAGATTTATACGCCTGACACAAAACATAATTGACGAAAATGTGGCCCCTTGTGGCTCAGCGGTAAACACGAGGGCTTCTAAAAATCGGGGTTCGATTCCCACGGTGTGCGCAGGCGCAAAATGTCCATTGTATA
>NW_013670326.1:81714-86841 GCF_000517525.1 Limulus polyphemus
TGATCAACAACGTTTTCTCACCCCTGGTGTTGGTTATTATTTGATCAGCAACGTTTTCTCACCTCTGATGTTTGTCATTATTTGATCAACAACGTTTTCTCACCCCTGGTGTTGGTTATTATTTGATCAGCAACGTTTTCTCACCTCTGGTGTTGGTCATTATTTGATCAACAACGTTTTCTCACCCCTGGTGTTGGTTATTATTTGATCAGCAACGTTTTCTCACCTCTGGTGTTGGTCATTATTTGATTAGCAACGTTTTCTCACCTCTGATGTTGGTCATTATTTGATAAACAACGTTTTCTCACCTCTGGTGTTGGTCATTATTTGATTAGCAACTTTTTCTCACCTCTGGTGTTGGTCGTTATTTGATTAGCAACGTTTTCTCACCTCTGGTGTTGGTCATTATTTGATCAGCAACGTTTTGTCACCTCTGGTGTTGGTCATTATTTGATCAACAACGTTTTCTCACCTATGGTGTTGGTCATTATTTGATCAGCAACGTTTTCTCACCTCTGGTATTGGTCATTATTTGATTAGCAACGTTTTCTCACTTCTGGTATTGGTCATTATTTGATCAGCAACGTTTTGTCACCTCTGGTGTTGGTCATTATTTGATCAGCAACGTTTTGTCACCTCTGGTGTTGGTCATTATTTGATCAACAACGTTTTCTCACCTCTGGTGTTGGTCATTATTTGATCAACAACGTTTTGTCACTTCTGTCACAATAGTTCAACTTTTTGTTATCTGACTGCACAAATACGCTGACGTTAAGTATCGAGAACATACTGTACAAACAATGGGTATGGAGAACATACTGTACAAATAATGGGTATCAAAAACATATTGTACAAACAATGGGTATCAAAAACATATTGTACAAACAATGGGTATCCAGAACATACTGTACAAACAATGGGTATCGAGAACATACTGTACAAACAATGGGTATCGAAAACATATTCTACAAACAATGGGTATCCAGAAGATACTGTACAAACAATGGGTATCCAGAACATACTGTACAAACAATGGGTATCGAAAACATATTCTACAAACAATGGGTATGGAGAACATACTGTACAAACAATGGGTATCGAAAACATATTCTACAAACAATGGGTATCCAGAAGATACTGTACAAACAATGGGTATCCAGAAGATACTGTACAAACAGTGGGTATCCAGAAGATACTGTACAAACAGTGGGTATCCAGAAGATACTGTACAAACAATGGGTATCCAGAAGATACTGTACAAACAGTGGGTATCCAGAAGATACTGTACAAACAATGGATATCCAGAAGATACTGTACAAACAATGGGTATCCAGAAGATACTGTACAAACAGTGGGTATCCAGAAGATACTGTACAAATAATTTTTTGACATGTTATTTTTATACACATATATTCACAGTTATTTGGTTGAAAGTTTGTCCTTCACAGTTAGTCGATGTTATCTTAGATATTATCTTGATAGATATCTTGATATTCTAAAGTAATATAAACCAGAACTTTGATTGAACGTGTTCTTTCCAATCACGAGTAGTGTAATTTGTCTTTGATATTATACATTTTTACTAAATGAACTATAAAAACCTTTCCCCTGTAAATAAAACCGTTTGGACACTGGAAGACGGTTTTTCTGGATTTGTAAAACAGCTGCCACTTGATCGATGTATAGTTGTCCATCCACTGATACACTGGCATCGTTATAAAGTATACTTACAGGGAATGATCGAGCTTGTTACATACAGAGACTGACGGTTCGTTTTTGTTAAAGATCTTGGAAAAAGACTGACGTAGTTACGCGCACAAGACGTTGCTATGTATATATATGACGTCAGTAATTTGTCTCTTAACTTCGCGTAACACGTAACAATACAAGTTTGTTTTTTTTACATGACTTTTAATATTTTCTACAGTTAATTTTAATAAAGTCGCTGAATCGATAGTGTGTTTGTTTCGACAAGATATTTTTACCATAAACCGAACCCAATGATTATATCGGTTGTCTCCATCTTAAGTCTTTAAGTGGGCAGTTTCGGTATTAATTTGTTTTTATTCGTGTATTTTTATATATCAATTATCAGTAATAAAAAATTTTGTAACTGAAAAAAAAATGTTTTAACATATCACTCAACGAATAAATAGTATTAAATTCAAAGTTATTAATTGGATAGTTTCATATTTTTTTACTACTTATATATTTTCAGTTTGATCTGTTATGTTGTTGTTTTTTTGGTATTTTGTAAACACCAGACAATTTCCTTTTCACTCTGGAACTGTAGCTTGCTGTGCACGTGGAATAACGCGTTCAAAACCTGATTTAGTTCTATTTCAATTCATAAAATCTTGTCCAGACCTCACAGGGACTATGTTATTGGTTTTGGTCTCTGTGAGATTACTGTGACCGGATATTAAGATCACTTTTCTTGTCTAGTTTTCCGTGCGTTAAGAGTTTATTTGGGTCTTTTTTTTTTCAGAATTGGTTTCTGTTGATATTTCATAACTTGTTTATGAATCTTAATTATTTAGATCTATCGAATTGAGTTGTTTGCGTTTAGGAAGGAAAAGAAATAAAACAATGGATATCTAATATCTGGTAACTAGGAAAGAAATAACACGAGAAATAAATAAGTTATGTGTGTGTTTTATAATTGTATTAACAACTTTCTCAAATGGCACCAAAACTAAACCAGGAAAAAATGCTAGTGCAATGTCTTTAAGCTTTGTGATTAGTGATGGAAGAAAATTATTACTCATGATTAATTGTGTATTTTAGAATATTTAAATTAGAAGTATACAGTTTCGTGCCGTATAAAATAAAGTAATGAATAGCAAAGTATTAAAATTATATATTACACTAGTGCCTTCTAATTATGTTCCCTTTGAAGTTGGTTGTTTGTTTTTTTAACTGTATATATATATATGTAACGATAGTGGACTTACCAAGAACTGACAGACAGACGCGTTTAGTAACGAGAAATTAAACAGGCCTTCTCGTGCACACAAAGGAAGGAAGTGTGAATATTTTAGTCTCTCTTTAAAACAAGAACAACAAAAAACAACCCCCACAGCGACTATGTAACTAAACACTGACCATCTTCTGATAGATACGATGGTCTACAATTGCGCAACGCCAGAGAAATCCGTTTAGTATACAAGTCATTTTCGCGTTTTCTCTGTGTTATATGACTGTTATTTGCTATTTATCAACTTAAATATTCGCCCTAAGTTAGTATAATTTCAATTACAATGCCACAAAGCCGTCTGTGCGTGGGTATAAGGTTTGCAAGTGTTACCCAAGACTGGTTCGCGTGCACGTTTCCATAGAAACAGAAATGCCAATATGTAATGGTTGTAGTACGAAGCTGTAAGGCAGGCCAACAAGCAGTTGTGTAAAAACATGTGTATGTATATTTTGTCTGTTGACGTTTTACCAGAAATTATTTTCGTATTGCACCCTTGAAAATAAATTTTATTGGATGCTAAATGTGCCAATTTTACATTTACTTAAAAACTTATACACACGGGCGTATCTCGCTTAATGTGCATCTTCACTGCGTCTGTTGTGTTGTCATGGCAACGTCATATGTGCAAACTGCTTCTCGAAGAACGATTGTTGAAAACATTGAAGATCGAAGTGAGCCAGCCAGCTATATACACGACATGTTATAACGTCAGCAATATTTAGAAACGTCTACAGGAAGGTTTTTGACTCGGCAGAAAAGCAACATTTGTACAGGATTGAACCATCTATTTATAGCTACTTTGTACCTCTTGGGGGGGGGGATAATGGTGTTCTGTCTTTACTAGTGGGTTTGTAGATTTAAAGCTTGCGAAGTGGTGAAAGATTTCCCACAATTCTTGTTTTATATTTTGTGTAGTTATCATAAGTTAGGATACGTTCGTGTACTTTCAAGCGGTTTTTTAAAAATGGGTGTGTAGAGTTCTTGATGTGACAGTAAAGTACGCTTCAAAGTTGTGATATAGGTATTATATTGAGATAGAAGGTTAAATATGTTTAATTTATAGATTGTGAATACGCAAGTCACGTGATAACCACAGCCGATATAAATTCACGGTGGAATGGCATATATCGGAACTATATTTTTGATATTGTTTGGCGTTTTGTAGTTGGCAAAATATTCATACACTCAAATCATTAAGATGTGTTTAGATAGGGGATTTAAAAATTCTAAGGCGGGGACATACAGAAAGATACGTGGTATGCAAAGTGAGGCGACATGTAACAGGTGAGAATCCATAAGCACGAAGGTCAGTGACAAAAGCCGTCCACGTGCCCCAGGCAACAGTATTCTACATAATCAAGAAGGATCTCCATTTGGAAAGGCGATACAAGTCACGTGCACATAAGTTGCTTCTAGGATATATCCGTTCAAACCATCGCATACCTCAAAGAGCCTGAGAATAAAACGGATATTCATGCGTTTCCTTCTGAACCTATGGATTTCTGTACGATCGAACAATCGAAACTTGTTTTGAGAAATCACCATCCTCACACACTAGATGGACTATGGAAACCTCCAGGGAGTAGTGGTACACTTCGGACATGACAGTCTTACGACGGAACCTTTTACAATGAAACTACGCTGCAGGTCTATTGACAAGATGTAGTGCATAACTGGACTTGGCCACATGGACTGCAACGATGTCGTGAGACTCCAAAATCGTTTTAACATCGTTTTTCGACCTAGGAAAATTCAGACCAGTCTGGGCTACCGAATTATTTGGACACACCACAATGACTAAACTACTAAATAATGATAGATAAAACATTATAAAACAGCTTATACAAGTATTTTGTGAACAGTTTTTATATAATTTGTGGTACACACGAAATGACGGACGTGTGGTGTAGCTTCAGGTTTCATGTACCAGCGTAAGAAAGAAGAGTAAACGTGGTTATGTAGTAACAAACGGTGTGGTGTAGCTTCAGGTTTCATGTACCAGTGTAAGAAAGAAGAGTAAACGTGGTTATGTAGTAACAAACGTGTGGTGTAGCTTCAAGTTTCATGTACCAGTGTAAGAAAGAAGAGTAAACGTGGTTATGTAGTAACAAACGTGTGGTGTACTTTCTGGTTTCATGTACCAGCGTAAG
>NW_013670327.1:0-2301 GCF_000517525.1 Limulus polyphemus
CAATTAGTAAAGTGTGTGTGCGTGCGCGCATGTTCTATAGTAAACAATTAGTAAAGTTTGGGTGTGTGTGCGTGTTCTATAGTAAACAATTAGTAAAGTGTGTGTGCGTGCGCGCATGTTCTATAGTAAACAATTAGTAAAGTTTTGTGTGTGCGCGTGTTCTATAGTAAACAATTAGTAAAGTGTGTGTGTGCGCGCCACACAAAACTTTACTAATTGTTTACTATAGAACACGTTATGATTAGTATTATACGTATTAAGTCTATAACGTGTACGGTTTATCAATATTACCATCGTATCCTTAAAATCAAAACGACATCAAAGATTACCACATGTGTATTACACATACCATAGCTATTAGATAACATGATTGACACGTGTTTCAGTGCAATAATAACGTGTTTATTAATAACTTTTCAAACGTCAACTTTAATATCACGATAACAGGCGTAATTTCACGACATTATAAACCAGTTGGATGTGTCCTTTTATCCCATTATTTCAAGATAATAGAATATTCTCGAAAGACCCCAAACACCGTTTTCTTCTTAATCTCAACTCATCATAATTCAAGCATATTTCCCTTCCAGTCGAGCACACCCTAACGGAGAACAACAAAAACGGAGCAGTAAAGGACGCATTATCACATTAGCTGCCAAAGGGGGGATAACTTTCGACTTAATCTTTCTAATCATTCGGGGTGGATAGTCAGTTAACTAGGCCTAAAGTATGATAGAAAGACTTAGGTGCGACCGTAAAAAAAAAAAGACACTTTTCTCGCTTCATTTTGTCAAGACTGTAAAGACCATAACGTCACGAATTGAAAAGAATGACGTATTTATCACCGCAATTTAAATAGTTTGGGTGAGGTGAATGACACGTTATCGTATCAACTCCTAATAGGACCAGTTGGAAACGATTATCAGGACTGCAAGAAGTTATTGATATCGTACATAACTTTCTGTCTAAGTACCTGTTTTGCACCAAATATGTGCATTCATAAGCTAGTGTTCACGTATATTGGAAGGTCAACTTTTACCTGAGACGCAACTCTCGTAGTTCCAGCACGCCTCGCCAGATGTCACTAACGCCGAGGTTTATGCAAATGAGTTTGTTTGTTTGTTTTTGAATTTCGCGCAAAGCTACACTAGGGCTAATCTGCGCTAGCCGTCCCTAATTTAGCAGTGTAAGACTAGAGGGAAGGCAGCTAGTCATCACCACCCACCGCCAACTCTTGGGCTACTCTTTTCCCAACGAATAGTGGGATTGACCGTCACATTATAACGCCCCCACGGCTGAAAGGGGCGAGCATGTTTGGTGTGACAGGGATTCGAACCCGCGACCCTCAGATTGCGAGTCGAGTGCCCTAACCACCTGGCCATGCCGGGCCTATGCAAATGAGAATTATAGACTTTTTTTCCTGGAAACACGCGACTTTTCTTTCTAAAATAAAGATCGTTGTTTTCGTCACATTTAAATCAGACTGTCAACAATCCAGTTTATGTGGCATTCTTTCTGCAAGCATCAGACTGTCAACAATCCAGTTTATGTGGCATTCTTTCTGCAAGCATCAGACTGTCAACAATCCAGTTTATGTGGCATTCTTTCTGCAAGCATCAGACTGTCAACAATCCAGTTTATGTGGCATTCTTTCTGCAAGCATAATAAAAATTCAATCGTTCTTAATCCATAAAAAATACTTCGAATATTGAAATTCCTTTTCAGTATTATTAATAAATAAATTCATTCGGTTTTTATAGCTTTTATCATTCGTAAATACAGTAGGAATACATAAAATTTAGGATTTTTATGTTTGTTGTCAAGCGCAAAGCTAAACAATGAGTTATCTGTGCCGTGTCCGTCACGGGTATCGAAACCCGGTTTCGGGCGTCATCCGCCTTCAGACTTGCCGCATGCAGTTCATACGTGAACAACCAGTGATTAATCCATATTTCAATACCTTCAATATTATAGAACACACGCGCACGCACAATTTACTAATTGTTTACTATAGAACACACGCGCACGCACACTTTACTAATTGTTTACTATAGAACACGCGCATACACAGTCTTATTAGATATAGTACCAACTATAACGTACACAGTCTTATTGGATATAGTACTAATTATAACGTACACAGTCTTATTAGATATAGTACCAACTATAACGTACACAGTCTTATTGGATATAGTACTAATTATAACGTACACAGTCTTATTAGATATAGTACTAATTATAACGTACACAGTCTTATTAGATATAGTACTAATTATAACGTACACAGTCTTATTAGATATA
>NW_013670327.1:2510-3649 GCF_000517525.1 Limulus polyphemus
TATAGAACACACGCGCACGCACACTTTACTAATTGTTTACTATAGAACACGCGCACACACAAAAACTTTACTAATTGTTTACTATAGAACACGCGCGCACACACAAACACTTTACTAATTGTTTATTATAGAACACGCGCGCGCACACACACACATTACTAATTGTTTGTAAGTTAAGTCTTCAGTTTTTAAAAGTAAAGTCATCATGGCAACGTAAAAACATTAAATATTTGTGTTTTGATATTACGTATAGACCAAACATTCTCATTTGTTATTATTTGAAATGAGCATAACCAATATATATATATATACATATATATATATATTCATATTCATATGTACGTATACCAGCTATTGACTATATATATATATTCATATGTACGTATACCAGCTACTGACAGGTCGGGCCTGGCCTAGCGGTTAGCGTGTGTCAGGTTGCCGCTCGTAGGGTCCAGGGTTCGAAACGTGAAGCTGCTGGGCACAATACGCACCATTCAGCTGTGGTCGCATTATAAGAGTCAATCCAGTTATTCAGCTGAAAGCACCGCCGCTCAGCGGCCTTCTGGTGGCAGGTACTGCTCGTTGGCAGGTGCCTTCTCTATAATTAATAGTTCAAAACGGCTATACACGAATCTTAGATGTCTGACCTGGCCTATTCTGCCACGTGTCTGTGCATAGGTTGAAAATTTCACTCATAGCCCACATGAAAGTTTAAAGTAAGTAAAAAGCCTACGGATTTATAACGCTAAAATCAGGGGTTCGTTTCCCCTCGGTTGACACAGCAAATATCCCGAAGTGGCTTCGCTATGAGAAAACGCACACGCATAAGTTAGAACTTCTAAGTTTAGCCCACGTGTATGTGCATAGGTTGAAAATGCCACTCATAGCCTCGTGAATAGGTTGAAAATTCCACTTTTAGCCGAAAGGTATAAGATTAAAATTCCAATTTCAAACAATATATATATTTTTTTAGAATTATTCGTTCACTATCTTGTGCCAAGTTAATGATGTATAGATTGAACGATACGTATTTTTTTTTTCTAGTAAAGGTACCAGTAGGTTCTGGAACATATTTGATTGAATTGACCCATTTATTTTTATCCCTCTATCATTCATATTACTTTCTCTTTATACTTGCC
>NW_013670327.1:4026-13232 GCF_000517525.1 Limulus polyphemus
GAGTAGCCCAAGAGTTGGCGGTGGGTGGTGATGACTAGCTGCCTTCCCTCTAGTCTTACACTGCTAAATTAGGGACGGCTAGCGCAGATAGCCCTCGTGTAGCTTTGCGCGAAATACATAACAAACAAACAAACAATTATACTTGCCGAATAAACGATTTTCCTTATATGTTTATTAAATAAATATTTTACCAAATTTTTACATTTCCCGGATGTTACTCTACCTTTACGCACTATTGAATTTACAAGGTTGAAACAAACACGTGGCATTGCTTTTAATACGCTTCTTTAACCCTTAAATGGGGTTTCTAAAAATCGTCTAATTTCTGTGGATGTAAATTAGGCCTAATATTAGGGATTAAAACCACGTACTTCTGCAGGTTTATTTTGGATGCATTTCTAATTTAACTCAGAGATGAACTTAAAAATGCATACACACACCTACAGAAGAACGAGATTTTGATCTGTGTTCGAAGTTCATTTGTTGCTTACTGACAGCTGATTTAGGTTTTACAGTATAATTAGGGTTACCAAATGTCGCAGTAAAGCTGGGATCATCCCAGTTTCTAGCGTTTTTTTTTTTGTATCGATTAGTAACAATAATATTATTTAATTGTACCAGATTTTCTATACCGTACCTCAATGTAAGTTTGATATGTACAATTTGTAATTATACACGGTTCTTTAAATAAAGTATCGTGTTCTGAAGTAAATATAAAGTAGGCTTAATATATGCTAGAGTTTTAATAAAGTATCGTGTTCTGTAGTAAATATAAAGTAGGCTTAATATATGCTAGAGTTTTAATAAAGTATCGTGTTCTGTAGTAAATATAAAGTAGGCTTAATATATGCTAGAGTTTTAATAAAGTATCGTGTTCTGTAGTAAATATAAAGTAGGCTTAATATATGCTAGAGTTTTAATAAAGTATCGTGTTCTGTAGTAAATATAAAGTAGGCTTAATATATGCTAGAGTTTTAATAAAGTGTCGTGTTCTGTAGTAAATATAAAGTAGGCTTAATATATGCTACAGTTTTAATAAAGTATCATTTGTAGTAAAAGTAAGGTAACATCTGTATTAATCGTAGAGTAGGCCTAATATATGATAGAGTTTTAGTAAAGTAACATTTGTAGTAACAGTAAGGTAACATCTGTAGTAATCGTAGAGTAACAAGCTGTATAGTAATAAAATAGTAACAGTATCGTAGCATCTTTAGTGGTAACGTTAGACTTGTTTTGTGAAATTTAAAGTAAAATAAAACGTAAAACGTATTTTCTAATTTACTATTTTTATTATGACATTACACTGTGTACACCGTCCTCAAAACTTTGTGAGGATTTTGGTTAGTAATCCTGGATATTACGGTGTTTTTCTTCTACATTTTCCGCCTTAGCTCCCTCTAGTGGCAAGAATGCAGTTGAATATATAAGCTATACTTGTGTGTGTGTGTGTTTTTTGCTATATAACAAACCATAATAACAAATTTCGTAATAACTATGAGGGATTAATTTAGTACAAGAAAACCACAAGTGTTTGTTAAATAATATCACAGAAGTTTTTTTTTTATTATTTCTACTGGTCTAGCGTTGTGTATACTGGTGCTGTTGTATATTTCATTATAAATTCAGTCACATTTAGCGTGCCCTTTGAAATCTCCGTCAGAGGGTCCGAAAGTATACGTGAAGTAATGTCTGACTATCCGAGTTTCTAAAAAAAATGTATTTTCACAGGAGCCGAAATGCTGTTAAATAGGGCACATTACTAAGAAGCTATATCCGGAAACTTGGCCAATTTGTATAGTTTATGGGATCTGTAAAAGTGTCACAACTCCGTTTCTAAAGAGACGCGTGACAGAGTAAAGATCTTACAATGTGGTTTAGATCGTGAAAATTCCATCGAAATTGGATGTATACACAGTAAAAATAGCATTAAAAAAAAACTGCATTAAGCGCCACCTAGTGCCCCGATTTTCCAAATGTGTTTTATATTTATCAGTGTAAGATCATATGTGGGATCAAAATTTGATGAATCACAAAATGAGAAACCCGAATGTTTTCGGAAGGTAAGAATCCCCCCTCCCCGTTCAGGGTTGAATTGGGATGCATACGAGGATTTGTTTGTTTGTTTGTTATAGATCAACGTCGCATTGGGCTCTCTGCGGTATCCACCGCGGGGAATCTAGCCCAGGATTTTAGCGTTATAAGTCCGTAAACTTTCTGCTGTCCCACCGGGGGATACACACAAATATTCTTGTACAACTGAATGTATTATTCACTTTGGGGGATTCTTTGTGCACATTAGCGACATTAATATATCTTTTATATAGAAGGTTTACCTAAAGCATGTATTCCCAAATGTTTCGGTTTGAGATCCCCCCCCAAAAAAAATCTTAAATATTTTGCTGAGGACCACATTGACGTACCTTATTATAATTTCAATCTTTGGAGCTTCACCACGTCGTTATGGTCCAGGCCCCCACATACGGTTATGCTCTATCTGACGACAGTGCATACTCACAATAACCCTGCAGTGTAGTTTCCATTGCAAAATACTCCGTCATAAGGCTGTAACATCCCAAAACACACTACTCCTTCCTGCAAGTTTTCCATGATCCATTGTTTCCCAACACCCGTTTCAACAGTTTGATTGCACAGAAATCTGGGACTTTAGCCGTTTGTCTTGGTATGGAATAGCATGGATAACCATTTCACTCTCCAGTTGTTTGAGGTATGTAATTGTTGAATGGATATGTCGTGGAAGCAACCTATGTATACGTGTTTTGTGTCGCTTTTTCAGGGGGTAGATCCTTCTTGATTATGTTGTGAACTGTTGCGTGGGACACGTAGACTACTTTTTTCACTGGCCTTTGCTGTCGTGGATCTCACCTGTTACAAGACGCCGCACATTGTTAATCACGGCTTGGGTACAACTTGTTGCAACTCTTTGTCTGGAGAGTCCTGGTGCCCCAAGTTCATCCATATTCTTTAATTTTCCAATGTCATTAAGTACAATGGCTAGTCCTTTCATATAAATTCAATATCCCCCTAAACACATCTTTATGACCTCAATATATATGAATATTTTGCGCGGAAAGGACCGTTACATATTTTCCTCCAATATCACCAGTTTTCGGTGGCTATCTACGACACGCCAAACAATGTCAAAATTTAATTCTTATACATGCCGTTTCACCGCGACTTTCTACTGGCCGTGGTTGTCACGTGACTTACCAATTTAAATAATTTAAAATCGTTTTAATATAGCACATTCAACTCTGTATTTCAACACGTGCTGAGGCTCTCCCTAAGACCGTCTCTAGGACCCCTTTTGGTTCGTGAACTCCAATTTGGAAATCACTAGACTAAAATTTGATGACGGACAAAGGTCCTAAAAATTGCTAAATTATCAAATAATTATGTTCTTCTTCGCTGCAATGGCCGGACAGACAGCGGACTTAGATGTAAAAGTTAAACCTTTAATTATGTATTACATCAACCGCCAACGTTATATGTAAAGTAATCTTTAGACGACTGCTTCATTTGAATATTTTAACAAATTAGTGCCCTTTTCTCGAAAACACTTGAATTTAAATGTCGCATCACACGTGTAAACACCACAAGATAATAATAATACTCTTTATTCTGGAGATCTGTCTAAACAAAAAGTTTTGTAATATTTATGCAATTTTTGTAGAACCTAACATTATAATGTTAAGTATCAAAGAGAGCCTGGTCCTCCTGAGTAGGAAATCTCATCAAAATAGAGGTAAATCTCTAAGTAATAACAGGAGGTTCGAGTGGATACGATAGGCGAAAGATGCTGAGTGATTAGTGTGACAAAGAAAAGACGTCCAAATTGATTTCAAACAAATAAACGTAAGCTTTATTTTTAACCCATTGATTAGTACAAGCCTGAATAGAATAATACAGGTCCGACCTGAGAAGTGAAGTCATCCTTTCTAGTTGAGCCCATCACAAGCTGGAAAACCTGACTTGCAACAGTTTTATCTTCCTACGTAACTGTTGAATTGCTGATCCAAAGGTATTTAACATCAGCATTCTAGTTCAAATGTCCTGGTGGTTAGGACGCTTGAATCGAAATCTCCGTCACCGAACATGCTTGCCCTTTCAGCCGTGGGGGCGTTATAATATAACAGTCAATCCCACTATTCGTTGGCAAAAGAGTAACCCAAGAGTTGGCGGTGAGTGGTGTTAACTAGCTGCTTTCCATCTAATCTATCACTGCTGAATTAGGGACGGCTAGCGCAGATAGCCCTAGAGCTTTCAGCAAAATTCGAAACAAACCATAAAAAAATCTAGTTCAAACCACAATCAAATGAAAATTACAACATTTAGAATCAAATTATAATCTAAAACGATAGGAAGGTATTGTTTATTTTATATATAACCACAATTGTAAAATCCCAATCATTCCAACGGAGGTACGCGTGTTGTTTACTGAAATGCTGATTTCCACGTTTAGTTTTCAAATCCAAGATAATATGTTTTTTAACTGGAAAAGCTTCGGAATTACATATTCGTCACTAGAGGGCGCCGCCATCAACAAGATATTGTTGAAATATATGTTGCTGTTTTCAAAGCTACACATTGAATTATCTGCACTCTGTTTACCGCGGGACTCAAACCTCAGATTTTAGCGTTCTAAATCCGTAAACTTAGTACTGCCAGGGGACATTGAAACATCTATGTTTGAATTCATTTACAGATTTGTTTTGAAAACTATAAATATATATATATATATAAATCAACAAAGAGGTTTTAATACAGGAGTAATGTTAGTGGTATTTATACCGGAAAGAGAAAATCAGATTGCATTAAAAATTTCGTAAAGCTTTACTTAACCAGTGTGATGTTAGAACACGCACCAAATGTTCTTAAGTTTATAGAAGGAACAGCCGCTATATTAAAAAAACACGAATCTATAAATTGGAAGAAGTAAATAAGCTTATTACTATTCCTTTTATCATTATAATTCTTTGAGAATATATTCATTTCGAAACATTACTTTAGAAACAAAACAATGATATATATACATATATATAACTTTCGTAAACCACTCGCACCACTATACAGTAGTGTATTGTCTGTCAGTAAACACTAACATGATAAGGGACGCTTAACGTTGCTATTTATACTGTCGTAACGTCAGTAAAACGTGCGCGTGCCATGAATCACGAGAAGAATTATTCACTCTGTAGGCTACAACACACCATGACGTATGAACTTTAAAAGCCAGAAATAACAATATTTGCTACACTTAATTCTGGTTTTGTTTACTCTTGAAACACAACATTTTCGGGAGCCATGCGAGAAGTACATCTAGTAAATATGTACACGTTTAATTAATATTTTTGTACTGTTGTGTTAGTTACTTGACACTTAAGGCTTTAATATTGACTATAGAATATAGAATTCGGCCAGTTCTTTGGATTGAAGAAACGGTCCCGTCATATTTTCAGCTGTATACTTCTGTAACAAACCGTTTTTTTTTTTCAAGTAATTCAACAATTGACCTCTTTCAATGATAGTAAGGTTCAACAAACATTCCAGGATGTACTAAGCACAGCAGCTTTTCCTTTCCACTCCAGATATATATTTATTGAATCATAAAGTTTAATAATGGACTCTTAGTAAATGTGAAACCTGTTGAAATGCCTCTCCAAACAGTAGCATTGAGATGTCTATACATTTAATTTCCTGCTTCATCTATTTTTTTTCTTTTTTAGCAAATGCGACTCGTAAAGACAGGTAACTTTATCGCAAATGATGTAAAAACAAAGACAGTGAGATAATGGCGAATTGTCACGATATATTTAAGTGTGTCCTAACTCATTTCTTATAACAAGGTCTCTTAAAAATATATATATGTGTGTCTGCTGAGGTTTTCGGCCAAACCAAAATCGATTCTTTGATTTTCGGAAGTAAATCAAGAACAATTTTCAATAATTGCGCTACTCATTTGGTGAGACAACAAGACGACAAACACTGGCACAGACTGGACAAAAAGCGAGACACCGTCAAACATTTGTGCTGATTGTTACATATAATTATAGCCTGAGGTTAAACACGAAGTTCGAAAAATATTGTTTCTGCTACGTTTCGAAGCATGAATGATAAGGCTTGCGTGGCCTTATTACGAGCGTTCACGTCTGTTCCTAATTGTAGGTTGACTTGTTGAGCACGAGAGGGCACGATAGTCAAATGAAAAGTAATCTCCACAAACCGTTTTTCTTTTCCAACATTTTTGAGGGTGAAGTAGAGTTGTGGAAAAGACAAGTCAGGTTTCATATTTTACTCATCTGACAGAGATGTGGAAAGTGTGGAAAAGACAAGTCAGGTTTCATATTTTACTTATCTGACAGAGATGATCAGGTGAGTAAAATATGAAACCTGACTTGTCTTTTCCACACTTTCCATTGTCTTTTCCACACTTTCATATCTCTCTCTTTCAGGTTTCATATTTTACTCATCTGATAGAGATATAGAAAGTGTGGAAAAGACAAGTCAGGTTTCATATTTTACTCATCTGACAGAAATGTGGAAAGTGTGGAAAAGACAAGTCAGGTTTCATATTTTACTCACCTGATAGAGATGTGGAAAGTGTGGAAAAGACAAGTCAGGTTTCATATTTTACTCATCTGATAGAGAGAGATATGGAAAGTGTGGAAAAGACAAGTCAGGTTTCATATTTTACTCATCTGACAGAAATGTGGAAAGTGTGGAAAAGACAAGTCAGGTTTTGTAGCCTACTCATCTGATATCACAGAAATAACTTTCTGGAATTGTTTTTGAACAGATGGAGATTCTATCTTTTGAACCATATCTGGAGAATCAACAAGGTCCATCTAACTAACAGCCTAAAGATTCATTTGATTGTCTTTTATCTTCATAAACGATTCATTGATAATAAGCATCTATAAAAGAACTCCATGCAAGTTTTCGAACTAACACGTTAGAGAAAAAAGTTAATAGATAACATTAAGAGGAAAAGTTAACAGATAACTTTTGTACACTGAAATTCTTGATTAAACTGTAACTTCAGTAACGACCAACAACATTCCCTTCAGCACAGAAACTTTTTGGTTAGACTGTAAGATTGTAGTTTCAGCAACTACCACCAACCTCATTTCCTTCAGGACATGACAGAAACCTCCTGGTTAGGCTGTAGTTTCAGCAACTACCACCAACCTCATTTCCTTCAGGACATGACAGAAACCTCCTGGTTAGGCTGTAGTTTCAGCAACTATTTCTAAAGACAATAGGCAACCTCCTGAATAAACTGAAATTTCAGCGACGACCACCACCACCAACCCTTCCTTCAGGAAACGAAAGAAACCTTCTGATTAGACTGTAGCTTCAGCAACGACCGGAAACCCTTAATTCAGGACTTGGCATAGCCTGGTGATTAGAGCGCTCGACTCGCAATCTGTGGGATCGAGACCCATCGCTAATATGTTCTCCACTTTCAGTCGTGGTGGAATTACAATATAACGGTCAATACCACTATTCGTTGATAAACAGTGGCTCAAGCGTCTATAACTTCCAAACTAGTGATGGTAGCTCAGATAGCCTTCGAGTAACTTTGCGCACAATTCAACAAATAAATAAGAATGGCAGAAAATTCCTGTGTAAGTATGTTTTTTATTTCTAATCTACTCAATGTGGTGGAGTTCCTTTTTTATACAACTAGTTAAAGTTTCAGTTTGATTCACCTCCAAGGGTCAGACACGGCCTAGTGGTTAGCATATCGGACTGTAGATCGAAAGGTCTGGAGTATAACAGCGTTATAAGTGTAAGAATCAATCCTGTTATTCGGTTGAAAGAGCTGAAAAGAGAACTTGTGGTAATAAGGTCTACTAGCTGACAACCTTCGTTCTGGTCAGTAGTTCAAAATTAGGAACAGCTACACATCAATTCCAGAGGCCACTGATCTGACCATTTAGCCTACGTGCACATAAGATGCTGCCGTTCACATGAAAATTCCAACACCCAATTCTTTTTTTTTACTTTTCTTTTTTTTTTGGAGAAGGGGTTCTCTCAAAACTGAACGGGACATTGTCTAAATGTTGAGAAACAAGTTTTACGACCAAAACCTTTATATAAAAGGCGATAATCGAACCCCGGATTTTAGTGTCGTAAGTTCGTAGACCTACCGCTGTCCCACCGGAGGCCCTCAATTGTTAGGTTTATTCTACACAAGAGCGTTTCAGAGATATAAACCTCCTAGCTACAAATATCATATATCCCCCCCCCTTCCAGTGGCTCAGCGGCAATTGTGTAGAGTTATAACAATAAAAGGCAGGTTTCGATACCCGTGGTGGGTAGAGCACAGAGAGCCCATCATGTAACCTTGCGTTTAACAACAAACAAAGAAGCAATATAATTAACAAGTAAAATTTATATTATGTGTAAAAAGTATACACATGAGATATTTTTGAACGCTACGCATATACTGAGTGTATGTATATTAATATAGTGTTTGACTTGTACGCCAGGTGTAAGTGATGTGTAAGATGTCACCTTAAAGTATCATGCTTACATCAAACTCCTTTCTGTTTCTCTGCCTTTATAACATTTTATACAAAAGAACATGCAAATCTGTTTAGAATTTTCACGCAAAGCTACACAAGAGGGAAGGCAGCTATTCAAGAGCACCCACCGCCAACTCTTCGGCTTCTTTCGTCTGACCGAATATTGGGATTTGACTATCAGTCTTGGAACGCATTCACAGCCCCCAAAATGCGAAGCGTGTTTTTTTAGATAGCAGGACGCGAACCATAAACCTTCAGATTCACAAATCCGGGCATTAACATGTGCGAGAAATTCCTAGCCTTGCTTCAATTATCAGATGACTTTCTTGGATACTTTTTTTTTGTTTCAAAATGATGATCGCCTAATCTGATCAAAAACTAGAGTAAAGTACAAACACGGTGAAGGTGAATTATTATTTGATTTGGTTTGAATTTCGCGCAAAGCTACACGAGGGCTATCTGTGCTCTGCCCAACACGGGTATCGAAACCCGTTTTCTAGCGGTATAAATCCGCAGACATACTACTGTGCTACTGGTGGGGCACTACTAGAGGGAAGGAAGTTAATCAAGACCACCCATCGCCAACTCTTGGGCTACTCTTTTACCATCGAATAGTGGGACTGACCGTCACATTATAACGCCCACACGGCTGAAAGG
>NW_013670327.1:14154-18772 GCF_000517525.1 Limulus polyphemus
GGGCGAGTATGTTTGGTGGGACTCAAAGAGTGTATAACTGATCCAATTCAAACAATAACATCTTCTATTTTAAGTCGGCAGAGTTGGAACTAGGTGGAATTAGTTAATTCATTTACAAGTGAAAGGTTTTTTTAGCCTTAATCTATGGGATTAGCTTAGAGAGTATAACTCTAAAAATCGGGTTTCGATACCGCGGTGGGCAGAGCACAGATAGCCCATCGTGTAGCTTGTGCTTAACAGACAAATAAGAAACATGTGCTTATAAGTTTGAAAAAAACAAACAAACAAACAGAACCAAGCTGAGGTTTCAAATAACGAGTTATTACAAACAAAATACAAATAGGACTTTAAATTAGGGTTAACATGATATCAAAATTATAGTCTGCGATTAATGATTACTCTAATATTATTGAAAATTTCCTACCTACATATTGAAATAACTTTACATAATTTTTTGTAAGCCTCGCAACTGGAAATAACTAATGGAAAGTTGTTTTTGTTTTTTGTAACTATAGTAATACAATTGTAACTATAGTAATACAATTGTAACTATAGTAATACAATTGTAACTATAGTAATACAATTGTAACTATAGTAATACAGTTGTAACTATAGTAATACAGTTGTAACTATAGTAATACAATTGTAACTATAGTAATACAGTTGTAACTATAGTAATACAATTGTAACTATAGTAATACAATTGTAACTATAGTAATACAGTTGTAACTATAGTAATACAAAAGATTTCTGGCAGTTTGATAACATGAAGCACAAAATGATGGACGAAATCAGGTTGAAGCCCATTCCGAAGGTTCCCCCCCCCTTTCCGGCGAGTCAGCGGTAAGTGTACGGACTACCAGCGTTAAAATTCAAAGTTGGATCCCTGTCATGGATAGAGCGCAGATAACCGATTGTGTAAACTTTGCTCTAGAAACAACAACCGTTCCTAAAGAACACCCAAGATTTACATTATCGATGTTATCAGTATTTTTTTTAAATTAATAAGATAAGGATTTTATCTCAGGAATACAATATCGCATAGTTCGATTTTTATAGGTGTTCTGAAGTAGTTTAGGATGTGTTAAATACTGTCGTAGGAACATGATACCGTTAGTACCGTAGTAACCTGCAAATCCTGATGGAACGAACAACTATTGATTAAGTTTGACAACTTCTCTGAATTTGAAAATCCCTGATTGGATAGACAAGTATTACTTAACATCGACAACGTTCTTGTGTATTTGAAAATCCCTGATTGGATAGACAAGTATTGTAATACTTGTCTATCCAATCAGGGATTTTCAAATACACAAGAACGTTGTTAATGTTAAGTTACACAAGAACGTTGTCAATGTTAATTTGAAATTCCTTGACGGGATAGACAAGTATTACTTAACATTGACAACGTTCTTGTGTATTTGAAATTCCTTGACGGGATAGACAAGTATTACTTAACATTGACAACGTTCTTGTGTATTTGAAATTCCTTGACGGGATAGACAAGTATTACTTAACATTGACAACGTTCTTGTGTATTTGAAAATCCCTGATGGAATAAACAACTATTGCTTAATTTTGACAACGTTCCGGTATATTTAGAAACCCCTGATAGAATAAACAAGTATTACTTAACATTGACAACGTTTTTGTGTATTTGAAAAAACCCTGATGGAATAAACAACTATTGCTTAATTTTGACAACGTTCCAGTATATTTAGAAACCCCTGATAGAATAAACAAGTATTACTTAACATTGACAACGTTCTTGTGTATTTGAAAAAACCCTGATGGGATAAACAACTATTGCTTAATTTTGACAACGTTCTTGTGTATTTGAAAAAACCCTGATGGGATAAACAACTATTGCTTAATTTTGACAACGTTCTTGTGTATTAAGAAACTCCTGATAGAAAAACAAGTAGGTGCGCTAAGTTGGTGAAAAGACCGACTTGAGAGTACAAGCCGGAAACAAACGGTCACTATGGCGTCATTAATTACGGCCATGTACCGACCCTTTTTTTTTTAATGCACGAGTGGTCAAAGAAACTCGATCCACCAAACATTTTGTCCTGACGTAAAATAAGTCTGTTATAACGAGCCTGTTCTGGTCCAACGTGTGCACTTGCTTGTAGAACAGTGACAGTGTAATTAATTGGATGTTACTTTACCCCCTCTGTCCACAGGAATACCTCCCACGTTGACTGTTAGGACCAAGAGGATATCGAGGTAGAGGGGGCGCTAAATGAAGCGGACCAAGCTCCGAGTCAGTTATAAATGACGCGCGGTCTTGGCGTATTTCCTCTGGAATACATGATACGGTTTATATAACAGCTACGTTATTAGATTAGGGATCAAAGCGAGATAATTATCCTTTTATTTGCAAAGTAAATAATTTGGTTATGTTGTACCTTATGTCGCAGATGATCAAACGCAGAACCTCCAAGTTCCCCCCCTCTTGTATAACTGTCACATCCACTGACCCTAACGTATAAACTTGAAAATATCAACTCTCACGTGTTGCTGGTGTTATTGCCTTTGGTGACTCTGAATTTGGTCCGATAGTCATCACTTCAATGGCCTGATGGTTAGAACACTCGATTCGCGTTCTAAGAGTAGTAGGTTCGAATCCCGTCACTGAACAAGCTTGCCCATTCAGCCGTGGGGACGTTATAAGGTGATGTACAATCCCACTATTAGTTGGTAGAACGTAGTCCAACAATTGTTGGTGGGTGGCATTGACTAGCTGCCTTCCCTCTAGGTTGTTAGTTGGTAAAAAGTAGTCCAACAGTTAGTGGTGGGTGATGTTGACTAGCTGCCTTCCCTCTAGGTTGTTAGTTGGTAAAAAGTAGTCCAACAATTGGTGGTGGATAATGTTGACTAGGTGCCTTCCCTCTAGTCTGTTAGTTGGTAAAAAGTAGTCCAACAATTGATGGTGGGTAATGTTGACTAGGTGCCTTCCCTCTAGTCTGTTACTTCAGAACTAGGGACTGCTAGCGCAGAGAGTTTTCGAGTAGTATTGCGCGTAGTTCGAAACAAACAAACATCATCTCTTTCTACCTCAAAGAATTGTTCGGATTTTGAGAGTAAAGACAGATGTTATACTCGGAATAACAGTTTAACCCCGTCCCTAAACATGTTTTTCGTCACTAGTGGTTTATATTTATTCTTTTTTTTATTTTCATAATACAATATGTACAAATATATAAATATATCACACGTGCTGGGAAATAGAATTGTCGCTTTAAGTAAAAATAAACAAGTCCGTAGACAAATACCATAAGAAATCTGACTAACAACACAATTTTGGGACTATGTTTTCTTCCAGAATTAAATTATTACGCCACTGAAAAGTATGCGAATGTTTCATTATTTTACAAACAATATAACTTTATACTATTTTCTGCTGAGAGATACAGTCAAATTCCTTCTGTATTTGGCGGTTCCTCAGCCGACAGATTCCGGCAAACAAACGGTTTTATATAAATCCGTAGCTGGAGCCACACACGGTCCGCGGCGCGCTCAATTGTTCCGTGTGTAAATGCGTATACATTCCAGCGAAAATTTGTTCACAGCTTTTCCCGGACGGCCCAACATTAACCATGAGACTTGATGCCCGAACACGTCTGTTTACTTTGTGCCACTGACTGCAAAGGTTCGTGAGTAATGAAACAGCCGCTCCTTTAATGTTACAGTTAAATGTAATATTTATTATGCATATGTTAACCACGAGATGCACTGTATGTTCTGAACAACTCTGACTTGGTATTTTCAACATGATACATTCCTCATACGCCCTTGGACTGAAGAGACAAGGTTAGAGACATTTACGGTTTATATGTTCTTAAATTTTGAACGCCAAAAAGGCTTTGTCCAGCTTCTGAAAACAGAATTACAGGACTGGTTGTCTCCTTCATTAGATGCCCACAATTGAAAGTATGTGTTCATCAGCATTGCTATTCAAACCTCGGATCTCACGATCAGCAGCCCGACAAGTTAACCACTAAGTCACGCTTATCCAAAGTAATTGTGAATTTAAATTTGTAATTTTAGGGCTAATTATATTTCATAAAAACATTTGACAAAGAGATCACTGGCAAACTTTTTTTACCATGTTTAACACGCTTTAGTAGCTTTAGAGTCGCTTCTCAGTCGCTTTAAACAATAAAGATAAAAAAACATATCAATTCATGTTATTATAAAACCATTATATTATAAGTGAGAAGTATAACGTGGAGTTCCTTCTAGTATTTCTAAGCGTGTTAATATTAAACCAAACTCAATCATAGGTTCATACCCCTACCGGGTATTTTAGTAAACTTGACTGTTAGGGTTTTATTACTTTGTTTGATTTCAACATTTCTCTCACTGAAGTATTAACAACTCTAAACAACAACAACAACAACGAAATTAATTAAATAGTATGTCGGTATTGATACATCTGGTTGTTACAATACTTGCTATAAATCATAAAGACGCGAGTTTGAATTCGTGTTAAATTCGGTTAGCATTTCTTCAGTTACACTGGTGTTCAAAGTCTGATAAATCTAAAATCATAAATAATATTCAACGTAAAACTGGTACACAATTAAAAATATTTTATTTAGGCCTATCTATG
>NW_013670327.1:19057-20288 GCF_000517525.1 Limulus polyphemus
GTCTGATAAATCTAGTTGTTAGAGCACCTGGTCTGATAAATCTAGTTGTTAGAACACCTGCTAGATCACAAAGACGTAGGTTTGAATTTGTGTTGAGTTCGGTTTCCTTTTTTTTTTTTTTTTTTTTACAAACTCTTATTGATTAAGTTGAATTTTTTTTCTTTTTTTTTTTTTTTTTTCAAATAAGCCTAAAATAGCTATTCAATAATTTTAAGTTTTTTTGTTTTTTTTATCCCAGTAGATAGGATTAATGAAAATTAGGTTTAGAAAGTACGAGAAAATATTCAAACAAAGCCCGGTCGAACCCTCTGAGGTCAATACCAACTAAATCGTTCAGTAATAAACGCCAACTAGCGGCATCTTATTCCAAATGTTATCTTATCCTGTACTTCCAAGACGTCTGCTTGGATCTCGCCGCCGCGTTTACCGCGACTGCTCATGACGCGTACACACGCGCGTTTGGTATTACGTAGCGCCACGTAACGCCATTGTGATGTCGGTCTCGAATAAGGTACGTAATCTCACTTCGGACCACCATCAGTGTTTCCCACAAAGAAAAAGTTTTAATTATACTTACGGGTTAAACAGAATGATATGTGATTATTTATTAACTTTGAAATTTTGGAACCTCAGTTAAAACAGCATTTTAAGAGTGTGATTTAACAGTTATGTATCGACCAAAAAAACAATATATATACTCACTCAGAAATAGCTCTGTTATTTCTCAAAATGAAATAGAACTGTGTAATATAACATTCGATTTGATCTTATTTGTACATACATATTTGTCTTCTTAGCTAATTGTTTTTATTTAATTAAACAGTGTGTTTATTTTCTTATAACAAAGCCACATCGGGCTACGTTCACTTAGGGGGAATCGAATCCCTAATTATAGCATTATAAATTCGAAGACTTACGGCTGTGCCACCGAGGGAAAATTAAATAATATGCTAATTTTCAACGCTAAGCTGGCCCGGGATGGCCGGCAGGTTAGGGCGCTCGACTCGCAATCTGAGGGTCGCGGGTTCGAATCCCCGTCCCACCAAACATGCTCGCCCTTTCAGCCGTGAGAGAGTTATAATGTGACGGTCAATCCCACTATTCGTTCGTAAAAGAGTAGACCAAGAGTTGGCGGTGGGTGGTGATGACTAGCTTAGCCCAGCCGCTTAAAGTATCACTTGACCCACCACTGAAAATAATATCACTTTACACCTTTACACAGGGTGTTATA
>NW_013670327.1:21194-27069 GCF_000517525.1 Limulus polyphemus
AAAACATACTTGACCCATCACTGAAAATAAGATCACTTTACACAGGGTGTTCTGTTTTAAAACATACTTGACCCATCACTGAAAATAAGATCACTTTACACCGGGTGTTCTGTTTTAAAACATACTTGACCCATCACTGAAAATAAGATCACTTAACACCGGGTGTTCTGTTTTAAAACATACTTTTTCGCAAGAATAAAAATTCAGCTACATTCCTTGATAAGCATTCTATTGTGTGAAATTTCTTGGCGAACATAAACTACACAAGTCATTACTACGGTATACGTCACAAGTCATTACTACGGCGCACTACATAAGTCATTACTACGGTGCACTACATAAGTCATTACTACGGTGCACTACATAAGTCATTACTACGGTACACTACACAAGTCATTACTACGGTACACTACACAAGTCATTATTACGGTACACTACACAAGTCATTACTACGGTACACTACACAAGTCATTACTACGGTACACTACACAAGTCATTACTACGGTACACTACACAAGTCATTACTACGGTGTACTACATAAGTCATTACTACGGTACACTACACAAGTCATTACTACGGTACACTACACAAGTCATTACTACGGTGTACTACATAAGTCATTACTACGGTACACTACACAAGTCATTACTACGGTACACTACATAAGTCATTACTACGGTACACTACATAAGTCATTACTACCAGGCAGCTGGTCAGTCTTATATTTTGTGGTTTCGCATGGATTTGAACCAGAATAGCCAGCTCTGAAATCCAGTTACCCGCTTCGTGCAGCTGTTTTAATTATGCATAACAACCTGTAAAATACAGACGGTACTGTAATGAGCAGAACGTTTTTTTTATATTATCATTTCAGCTTAAACTTTTTTCGTTCTTTCATAAAATAATAATTTACAGATCAAGTAATGACATTAATTCAAAAATTGATTGCTTTTCAAATGTTTAAACTGTAGTTAAATCACTTTTAGAATTTTTGTCTCATTATTCAAGTTATTTGTCCGATAATTCGGCCGTATTAGAAAATGAAACCAAACACTGACCAGTTACTTTATTGTCTTTGTCCGTATACTTTCCACACCTCTACACATCCTTCTGTTTCTTGGTGTTTGACCAGTTACTTTGTCCGTATACTTTCCACACCTGTACACATCCTTCTGTTTCTTGGTGTTTGACCAGTTACTTTGTCCGTATACTTTCCACATCCTTCTGTTTCTTGGTGTTTGACCAGTTACTTTGTCCGTATACTTTCCACACTTCTACACATCCTTCTGTTTCTTGGTGTTTGACCAGTTACTTTGTCCGTATACTTTCCACATCCTTCTGTTTCTTGGTGTTTGACCAGTTACTTTGTCCGTATACTTTCCACACTTCTACACATCCTTCTGTTTCTTGGTGTTTGACCAGTTACTTTGTCCGTATACTTTCCACACTTCTACACATCCTTCTGTTTCTTGGTGTTTGACCAGTTACTTTGTCCGTATACTTTCCACATCCTTCTGTTTCTTGGTGTTTGACCAGTTACTTTGTCCGTATACTTTCCACACCTCTACACATCCTTCTGTTTCTTGGTGTTTTCATTAAAACGAAGGTTTATGTCCGTCAGAAAAAGGGTCGAACGTGGCCACGTAGTTTGCCTGAATATGAAGTTCTGTGGGTCACCTACCAGTAACGTCCACCACCACCCTCCAAAATATTATGATACGCCCTTTGGAGATGTGTGTTCACTATAAGAATTCATTAGATGAATAATCTTACAAGAGTGACCCAAAAAATGATGGTGTATAGTTTGGACCAGTCGCTGTCCCTCTAGTTTATCACAATTAAACACGGCTGAAGCATACAGGAATGAAAAAAAGTAGTACTGCACGAATTTCAACAAACAAACCTTAGAAATAATTTGGAATACATAGCAGAAAACAAACCTTAGAAATAATTTGGAATACATAGCAGAAAACAAACCCTTAGAAAAGATTTGGAATACGTAGCAGAAAACAAACCCTTAGAAAAGATTTGGAATACGTAGCAGAAAACAAACCCTTAGAAAAGATTTGGAATACGTAGCAGAAAACAAACCCTTAGAAAAGATTCGGAATACGTAGCAGAAAACAAACCCTTAGAAAAGATTTGGAATACGTAGCAGGAAACAAACCCTTAGAAAAGATTCGGAATATGTAGCAGAAAACAAACCTTAGAAAAGATTTGGAATACGTAGCACATGACACGATCACACTTTCCATTTTTTTGCGTAGAAAGATTTAAAGTTCATATATCAAAACTGAAATCTGACATCAAACATTACTGACGTAACACGACCTTCATGGGCGGGCGTGGCCTAATGGTTAGCTACCTGATTATGAATCCAAAGATCTCGTTGCTGGAAATTCATGCTCGATACCTTGGGGATGTGGGTGCATTATGAATGGTGGAAAAATCCCATTATTCAGTTAGAGTAGCACAAGAGGTGGTGGATGGTGCTGCTGGCTAGGTGTCTTTCATCTAGTCAGTTCAAATTTAGGAACGGGTATGAAAAGACAGGCCTTCCGTAGTTTTGTGCAAGTATCCAGAATAACCATACTCCGAAGAGTTCCAATCAAATTAACGACCATTATCTATGAGTCAGCTGCAAGTTTACAGACTTGCAACGCTAAAGTCCGAAGGTCGATTCCACGCCGTGGACAGAGCGCATACAACCTGTTGTGTAGCTTTGCGATAAAAATTACAGCAACAGTTATTTGATGCCACCATGGTGTCTTCACGCAACATTTTTAGTAATTTCTTCCCTCTCCCCCCCCGGTGGCTCAACGTTAACTTCGAGGGCTTATAACGCTAAATATCAAGGTTCGATACCCGCGAGAAAAAAGGCGAACTAACCGATAAGTACAGATATTTCAAATTTCCAAGCACCTAACACACATCAAATGAAAACAAGCTTGACAACGACGTATATCACACCTCATGGAAACACACTAACAAAGTATAATAACAAAATTAACCTGGACAACCTTAAGTGACGAAAACTAACAAATTAGTAATCATAAAACTATCATATTTTATTACTCTACTAAACAAATCATCTAATCTCCATAAAGAATTGTACACGCCCATTGTTAACATTTTGTTTATTAGACCAGTGTATTAACTGGTTTAAGTAAACAATATTTTAATTGTTTTTATTGTAGTGTAACGGTCTAAAATTAACAAGCCACTACAATCAGGCTTCAGTAACAACAACAACAAAATTATTGAACAATAAAAACACTTAGAAATAAATTCAACATCTTACCAAAGCACAGTTAGTAATCACGTGGCTGGCAAGGACTTGACATTAATGTTAACGAACAATATATCATAAATATCAATATTATTTCAAATAATGGAATCAGAAAAAAAGAGCCAGAAAGAAAAACTTAATTCCCCCCCCCCAAAAAAAAATACCGTAAACACAATATTGATAACAATATCGAGTGATAAACAGCAATAATTTATTATCTCGTGATTCTCTCTCGTAGTGAATGTTTTGGATAGCATTTATTCACTGCGTAGGTCACGAGAGTACACCTCACATGATCATAAATTTACATAATCTTCTGCTACAAAATAGGAGGTGAATTAGCGTTTTAATGCAACTAAAAATTCATAGATAAATTAAATGATAGAAGGACATAACAAATGAACGATAAACACAACCATAATCATAAAAAAAATAGAAGTTGTTATCATTTTTTATGATTTTACTATACGAATAATCTAATCTCCATAAAGAAGTGTAAATTCCCATTGTTAACATTTTCTTTATTAGACCAGTGTATTAAGAGATTTAAGTAAACAATATTTTAATTCCTATTATTGTAGAATTTTAGCACAATGAAATCCTTCATCGAGCTTCCGTAGCTTCAAATTGAAATTACTGTAAGTCGAAGTTTGACAAACCTTTAATGCAAAAAATGACCCCTTTTTATAAAGAGGGATGTATCAAAATATTCCCTTCTTCCCTCCGCATAACAGGATACATAAAATATGACCCTTCCTCCTTCTTCCTTCTGCATAAAATATGCCCCTTTCTTTCTACGTAGAAAGATGCATAAAATATGACTACTTTCAATACACATACACAGAGAAATTATCAGGTACGATATATTTCCACACAGAGACATTCTCGAAAACATGACTTATTTAATCGGGGGGGGGGGAGGGGAGGGGAGGGGGGGAGCTGTGGTATAGTAGCTAGAGTGTGATTTCAAGGGTTTGTTATATGCGAACTCGTTGCTGCAAAAGTCTGCTCCGCACTTTGGGGCCGTGGGTTATAAAAGTGATTTTGGGGCCGTGGGTTATAAAAGTGATTTTGGGCCGTGGGTTATAAAAGTGATTTTGGGCCGTGGGTTATGAAAGTGATTTTGGGGCCGTGGGTTATAAAAGTGATAGTCGAATCTCACTGTTTGATGAGGCAAGAGTACACCAAGAGTGAGGTCTCGGGTTCGAAGCTGAGCTGAGGATTTAAATAAAATTGAAATTAACGCAGAGGACTTCGTGGTTTAATTTTTGATTAATCACTGGTTTAGGTAGTTTTAATAGTGATATTTTATCAATGACTGTACTGTGTTTTAATTATCTTTCTTTACATTTAAATTGTGGTTTTTCTCATGACTCCAATAGCTTTATCCAAATTCTCTTTACCTGATAATGATATTGACCTACAATAATGATGTTCAATTTTAACTACTTTTGCTACCAATTAATATACTTCTACAAATAAATAGTGCAGTTATATTATCTCCAAGTCCGATAATATATTCATCTGTTCATTAACAAAGATAAAGTTCAAAATCCTACATAAATATATAATTACAGTGGTGAAAGAAATACATATTATAACATCATACATATAACATACACTCCATCATTGTATGAAGCCTAGCCTTGTTCCTTCGATTTGCCCTTGTCCAGGGTTACTGATGAGGGGTGGAATTCCCCCAAAAACCGGTATCACTCGATGACAAGTGGTAAATCGAATGATGGATTAGGCCTAACATTTATTTTGTAGTATTTCAAAATATTTAAGTAAATAAAGTTCAAAATAAGACGTCTGTTCTACTGACAGACAACGCGTTAATTAATTCATCGTGTTTGGGAAATCGTACAGGTGTTGCACGCTTCCTAAAATAGGAACGGAGCTTTTACGGACTTGCTGAGCAAGCGCAAGAATACATAGCAAAGACTGACTGGTAAAGAGTCTTGGGTTAAAAGCCAGAAGATTTTTTTTGTGGATTAATGAAGCATTCCTAATTCAGTCTTATGGCGGTTTAAGACTAGTGGGGTCGCTTCTTCACGGGCATCATTTCGAGCCAGGAAATACAATTGTTTAAACTCGGTTTCTTTTTTTGTATGGAAATGTGGTGTAATAATCGGTTTCAAGGTAAATACTCTTTGTATCATTTATAGTTATATCCCTCAACTGTAGATGGAGTCACCCAGAAAATAGGCTTTTCCATCAGAGATATATATATATATACCAGAAAGAATTGGAGTATGCAATTCAGTACGTCTACGCCCTAAATAGGCCTATCCAAAAATATCTCTAAGAGGATAAATGGACGTATGTAGTTCACTAAGTCGATGCCCTAAATAGGCTTATACTTAAATATATATAACATAAGCAATAAACGTAGGCAGTTCAATAAGTCGATGCCCTAAATAGGCTTATACTTAAAGATATATAACATAAGCAATATATGTACACAGTTCACTAAATCAGTGCCCTAAGTAGGCACATACTTAAAGATCTATAACATAAGCAATAAACGTAGGCAGTTCAATAAGTCGATGCCCTAAATAGGCTTATACTTCAAGATCTATAAC
>NW_013670327.1:28069-38631 GCF_000517525.1 Limulus polyphemus
TTTTTTTAGGGCTGTGTGTTTCATAGCAAAGTTACATCGGGCTATCTGTTGTGTCTACCGAGGGGAATCAAACCCCTGATTTTAGCGTTGTAAATACGTAGATTTACCGCTGTCCCACCGGGGGACTTTTAGGAACGAGTAAGTCATAAACTATTCGATTAGCATGAAATTAATCTTCTTGAAGACAACCAAGACGTACAGTTCATGCAATAAAACAGTTGTGATTAAATCAGAAATATACAGGTTGAGCCATTATCGTATATATGGATTGAATCGATCTCATATTATTGATTTTATCTAACCCTAAAAAACAACCAAACTTTTGATTCAGAACTTAGCGAGCATCAAGTCGTGAAAAACACAGAAGATTCGAAACACAGTCCATATCATTGCTTGGGAGACCTGCAAGAAGGTATCTTTGTACCATATACCATGTAAGTTGGTTGTCATACATATCAATAGTTCACAAAAACCCAAAATTGTCTATATATCACTGCTTGGGAGACCTACAAGAAGGTATCTTTGTACCAAATCCCATGTAAGTTGGTTGTCATACATATCAATTGTTCACAAAAACCCAAAATTGTCTATATATCACTGCTTGGGAGACCTACAAGAAGGTATCTTTGTACCATATACCATGTAAGTTGGTTGTCATACACATCAGTAGTTCACAAAAACCCAAAATTGTCTATATATCACTGCTTGGGAGACCTGCAAGAAGGTATCTTTGTACCATATACCATGTAAGCTGGTTGTCATACACATCAATAGTTCACAAAAACCCAAAATTGTCTATATACCTCTGTTTGGGACCTACAAGAAGGTATCTTTGTACCAAATCCCATGTAAGTTGGTTGTCATACACATCAATAGTTCACAAAAACCCAAAATTGTCTATATATCTCTGTTTGGGATCTACAAGAAGGTATCTTTGTACCAAACCCCATGTAAGTTGGTTGTCATACACATCAATAGTTCACAAAAACCCAAAATTGTCTATATACCTCTGTTTGGGACCTACAAGAAGGTATCTTTGTACCAAATCCCATGTAAGTTGGTCGAAATAAGACTAAGTAATTGACCAAAACCTTAGTATTATGGGCTTATTTAATCTTTTAACTCCCCTAAAATGACCAAAAAATAGGCATATCTCACAATTTTGTATGTATATGTACGGAACGTGTAAAAAGCTATTTTTTGGTACCAAATCCCACGTAAATTGGCCGAAATCTGGCGGAGTAATTGTCAAAAAAAAAAACAACACTTAAAATACTTTTTTGTTTCACCTTGATAACTATAATTACTAAAAATAGACAAGTCCACCATTTTTGTTTGTCAATGTGTGGAACTTGTAGAAAAGTATCTTTATATAAAATCCCATCTAAATTGGTCACAATATGACCGAGTAATTGACCGGAAAACCCCAAAATTATGCTTTTTTGTGAGCTCTGATCCCCACCCCCCCTAAAAACACCCAAAATGGGCAAATCCAACTTTTTTGGATGTCAATGTGTTGGGCGCATAAAAATGTATATTTGTGCCAATTTTCATCCATAAAATTCTTTAAAAGGCGTAAGTAAAAGAAAAAATTGGACCAGGTTGGACTTACGACGCTAAAAACCTGGTTTCGATACCCGTAGTGGGCAGAGCACAGATAGCCCATTGTGTAGCTTTGTGCTCAACTTCAAATAAACAAGCTCCCCCAGTGGCACAGCGGATTGTCTGCGGACTTACGACGCTAGAAACCGGGTTTCGATACCCGTAGTGGGCAGAGCACAGATAGCCCATTGTGTAGCTTTGTACTCAACTTCAAATAAACAAGCTTCCCCAGTGGCACAGCAGATTGTCTGCGGACTTACGACGCTAGAAACCGGGTTTCGATACCCGTAGTGGGCAGAGCTCAGCTTCAAAGAAAATTGGAGCAGGGTATAACCCTATCAAGAAATGATGTCGAGAAATGATGGAATGGTGTTCGATGGAAAAGTGTTTGGAATAAGAGGAAGAAACAATAGAAAAACAGTTCGTCTCATAATGAAGTTCGTCAATATAAAAACAGTTCGTCTCTCTGCGGAGACATAATGAAAGTCGAGTGTTTTTCACATTCAATTCCAAAGTTTGGAGGTTATGGCAAACGTAACAAAAATGTCTCTTTCAGTGATCCTTGAGTTCCTTTTTTTTTGTATATTGAAATTGTAACAAAAGCGTTACAATTTACTCCATGTCAAAAGTCATGTATAGGGTTCGCTTTCAGTTATAACTTGACAAATCTTAACAAATGCAAAAGTGTGTTTCAAGATAACGAATTCGGCTTCAATTCCAAATATAGATATATCACAAAATAGACTCCCCCCCCTTCTAAATGTTTTGCTTCTGGTTGTTCTTTCCTGCAGATTATCTGAAAGTGGTTAAAATGGGGCGGTGCGTGCTGATAAGGAAAAAGAAATGGCGGTAAAACTCCATACCCACAATTCTTTGGTTTAGTGCTACAATAGTGCGAATGTGTTTCACTTCAGAACACTTGCCCCCCCCAGTGGCACAGCGGCGTGTCTGGGGGCTTAAAACGCTAGAATCCGGGTTTCGATACCCGTGGTGGGCAGATCACAAGTAGCCCATTGTGTAGCTTTGCACTTAATTTACAAACAAACAATCATAATAACACTTTACACACTGCATACCCAAGCAGTGGATATTTCACGACAGGCGCAATTTAAACGCATTTAATAGGTTACAACTTGAACGCTAGAACGCGATGTCTTTATATTATTAATTGTGTTTGTTCAGCATCACAAGACGTGGACACAGATTCCACACTGAGTATCAGACAAAGGTTTCTCTACCGGAATTCATTTCTGTTTACAAAAGCACGGAATATTCGTTTAGTATAGCTGCTCGAACAGAAATGTGTTCAAGGTACTTGGGAGAACGAAAAAAAAAATCAATACATTTATACAATTAAATTACGCCAGATCCGTAAAGAGGACCAGTCCCCCCCCCCCCTCCCCCCGTGTGGTTTGAAGTATAGTGTCTGAAGCGCGCTGGCAAGTGTTCAATCATGCCGTAGCGAAAGGCACACAATAGTCAATCAAGGGCGTATACACTAGCTCGGCGTAGCAGGAGATACGGCCGCCGAGAGCTCCCGCTGGGGTCTGTGCCCACCCGCCGTCGATACCCGTAGCGTCGGCACTTGTGTATAACCAGTATGTAAGCCTAACGTGGCGAGAATTCTTGTTCATCACCAACCTCCTAGTGGGGCTCACCTAATGCTGTAGCACGTTGCTAGCGACCGATGGGCGAAGAAAACTTATGGCTCCCGACCCCAGCGAAATCCCGACCTTCATCTTGCCCTTGGGGGAGATCTACGTTTTATATATGTCACGGAAATATCGAATTTATTGAAATCCTTATAGTACCGGAGATATTAAAGCTTCCTCGACACTTCTTAAAATTTTTATACAAGAGATGTAAGTAAATACACAACTAACAGGGACCGCTTCATAATTTACAACTACACCTTCTTCTGGTACACAGTCTTAAAATATACACTGCGTACGTCATTTCTGAATCTCGTCCGGATTTTAGCGTTGTAAGTCCGCAAACTTAGCGTTGTTATCCCACTGGGTAAAACCCGGGATTACGAATGTTGACCAAGTTCACACAGCTTTCTAGATTTTGTTTTTAATTTCCTTTGATAAAAAGTTAAGTCTAATTAAAAATATGAAATTAAATTTGATTTGATTTGACATTTCACACACACACACACAAAATAAAATAAAATCTACTGTCTCGTTTTTCAGTTACACATTAGGAACAATTTCAAAAAGGTGAGAAACTTAAAACTCCGTCTCTCGTGAAGAAGTAATAAGAAACAACAACAATAATCTGTTTTCGGTATCAGAAAATAAACAAATAATAGGTTCAGTGTCGAGAGAAATAGTTTTTGAAACTAATACATTGTCAGGCCAAGAATGACCTTACAAGATCGTAAACTATAAGTCTTGTGGACTGTAATTATAGGTCTTGTGGACTGTAACTATAAGTCTTGTGGACTGTAACTATAAGTCTTGTGGGCTGTAATTATAGGTCTTGTGGACTGTAATTATAGGTCTTGTGGACTGTAACTATAAGTCTTGTGGACTGTAACTATAAGTCTTGTGGACTGTAACTATAAGTCTTGTGGGCTGTAATTATAAGTCTTGTGGACTGTAATTATAGGTCTTGTGGACTGTAACTATAAGTCTTGTGGACTGTAACTATAAGTCTTGTGGACTGTAACTCATTAGAGGAACTGAGTGTTGAATAAAAGTTTGTAATATGAAGAGGACAGATACTTGTAACGTAGTTGAAAGTGTCAACTGAGTGTTGAATAAAAGTTTGTAATATGAAGAGGACAGATACTTGTAACGTAGTTGAAAGTGTCAACTGAGTGTTGAATAAAAGTTTGTAATATGAAGAGGATAGATACTTCTAACGTAGTTGAAAGTGCCAACTAATGAGAACACAAAATCTTTAACTATACATTTTTGAGTATATTCAGAAAATAACAATATAGCGATACGTGATATTTTAGTCCGTGGTTATCATTTTGTCCAGGTGTGTTAGAAAATAAACCATTACAACGATGAAATTATTTCTGGTGTCTAACTATGAAATTACATTTAGCATGCTCCGTGTATTACAGTTTGGATGAAATATTCATCTCTAGCATTCCACAACTTAAAAAGTTTTCCACCAGTTCAGACAAGTATCGAATAGAATTCCCCCCCCCCCTCCCCACAAAAACATTTTTAAAGTAGGGATAATATAGATAGACTGGTTTGTTTCAAACGGTTTAAAAAAACAACAGCTGATCTATCCTAAGTTATTTTTTACAAATACCTATTACGATACTATCTGTTTCATAAAAACTAACCCACCTTAGATGTTGTTTCGTTATGAGATGATTGAAGATGACAGCTGACCTGCGAGAGTTTCATAATTTGGTAAATAAGATGATCATGAAGTGATTATCATCTTGTTAAAGAAGATAATTCGGGCCTGAAGATAAAACTAAATTGATTATAAAAGATAATATTGAATGATTTATATTATATTATAAAAACTTGTCCTATTACGTTTACGTGATATTTTGGAAATCTTGTGTGTGTGTGTGTGTGTGGCTTCATATTTTAAAAAACATTTTCAGTTTGTACGACTTTATGATTTTAAAGCGCCACCTGACTTCTTGTTGGAACATTTGTTTTTTTCAAGGATTAAACATGGTTTCTTATATAAGAAATTAAACAGTTTTATAGCTTGCCTCGCACGAGGTATTTACTGAATAAAATCCAGACCCACAGTATTTGACGACGTTAAAATAAACAGATCAAAATTCTAGAAAACACGTAAAAAACATTACGTTATTTTCTACTCCTTCATTTGATTTTTACATTTATAGTCGTTTTACAGCTTGGTGATATTCAGATAAATCCAGCATGATCCACTTATGCTGTTAAGAATCCCTACGGATCCAAATTAAACCAACTAAAATCAGTCTGAATATACTCGGCTGATATTAAGCGCGAAAACACGATTGACGGAGTTGCCTAGACAACGAAGGAGAACGTAACAAATATCTTGACAACAATAAGGAAGATTTCAGAATTGCTTGGACAACAAAGGAAAACGTAAGAAATGCCTGGGCAAGAGTACAACAAGGATTACGCGATATTTATATAGCAACAGAAACATCCGCCCCCTAGTGGCACAGCGGTATGTCTGCGGACTTACAACGCTAGAAACCGGGTTTCGATACCCGTGGTGGGCAGAGCACAGATAGCCCTTGTGTAGCTTTGTGCATAATTAAAAACAAACAAACAAACAGAAACATCCCAATATTTTAAAAGTGTATAAAATGACGCTTACTACTTTGAGTAACAAAATACAGAGACTTTTAGTGCTAACATTGGGCCGTCCTGCACGTGTGATTAGGGTATGTCATGTTGTTTTAAGAATATTTTAGGTAGTGCAGACATGGCGGAATTTAAACTTCAATTAACTTCTCTTGTCTGTTTCTAAAGTTGGACGACGTTTCGGCCTTCTCTTGTCTGTTTCTAAAGTTGGACGACGTTTCGGCTTCTATACCAAGACCTTCTTCAGGATCTAAGTCTAAGAAGCCGAAACGTCGTCTCCCTCTGGAAACAGGTAGGAGCAGTCCATTAAAGTTTGTTTGTTTGTAGTTTTTAGGCCATCTGTACTCTAATTCGATGACGAGGAACCCACATTGAAACTAATGATGCTTGGAGACGGCTTGAATGGATAATGAAGAAAAAACTTTAACATAAGTTTAACATAACAGCAAATGTACAATGTTTCGACAAGGTTTGTACCTGATGATGACAAAACCTTGTCCAAACGTTGTACATTTGTACATATATTAAAGTTTTTTCTTCATTACCCATTCAAGCCGTCTCCAAGCATTGTATATACTCTGCCCACGTCCACTAAAGCCAAAACTCTTAAAATTGATTGTTTGTTTTGAATTTCGCGCAAAGCTAAAGCTACACGTGGGCTATCTGCGCTAGCCGTCCCTAATTTAGAGGGAAGGCAGATAGTCATCACCACCCACCGCCAACTCTGGGGCTACTCTTTTTGCCAATGAATAGTGGGATTGACCGTTACATTATAACGCCCCCACGGCTGAAAGGGCGACCATGTTGTGACGGGGATTCGAACTCGCGACCCTCAGATTGCGAGTCGAGCGCCCTAACCACCTGGTCATGCCGGGGGACAGCTCTTAAGAATATGTTACACTTTTGTATTGTATTTTGAATTTTTTTTTAGTAGACATGCTTGTTTAAAATATAACCTATTGATGCCAAACATTTCTTTGCTACTTAACTTCTGACTTAACTTTTCTTCATTCAATATCTCAGATTTTTTAAATTTGTTTCTCGCTGGTATTCCTTTAGGCGGGAAATTTACATATTATGTTTGGAATTTACCGATGCATTCCTTCCTCTTAACAGTTGCGAAACGTTTTATTGGAATAGATAATTTCTTGTCAAGATTTTGAATTAATCACGCGTTGATGTTATGCGTTTCAATCAGCGTAAAAAGACCTTCCATCTGCCCCCTGGTGGTCAGGCCACCTAGCGGGCTGCCGTCGTTTTTTTAGCCTCCCGCAGATTTCACACCTTTTAAAGCATTGCTTCATCATTCACGAAGCTAATGTGACGTTTTCAGCACCGAGCCAACAAAAAAATGTTGGAATGTGAATTTCATAACGTAGAATAGAGATTACCATTTGTATTCTATACGGATGGCATTATATTGAAAACTGAATAATGTCCACGACTCAGCACACTGACGTTTTACAGATCATGGTAGAAACCACACAAAACTGGTTTGTCGAGGAATACAGACTTTATATGAACTGAAAAACGATTGATTTTAGAACAAGACAAATCGCTTTAGATACAACACACAAGTAAGTTTAGAAACTAGGGTATCAGATTATACTTGATGTGGTAAGTCTAGAAACTAGGGTATCAGATTATACTTGATGTGGTAAGTCTAGAAACTAGGGTATCAGATTATACTTGATGCGGTAAGTCTAGAAACTAGGGTATCAGATTATACTTGATGCGGTAATTCTGAAACTAGGGTATCAGATTGTACTTGATGCGGTAACTCTAGAAACTAGGGTATCAGATTGAACTTGATGCGGTAATTCTGAAACTAGGGTATCAGATTGTACTTGATGCGGTAACTCTAGAAACTAGGGTATCAGATTGAACTTGATGCGGTAAGTTTAGAAACTAGAGTATCAGATTGTACTTGATACGGCTTTTTAAAAAAATGAAGGTGTCTGTTTCAACAATTGACAGTATCTGATGCAGAACTAATCAAAACTCACTCCGATTGAGCAGTTGTTCGTAGTTGATGTAAAACCAATACGAAGTGAAGGTTCTTGTTTGTAAAGGTAGCTGTTCCTGATATAACAATTATAATTTCTTTTGATTAATTTCCTCGTTGTGCCTAATATAGATCACGGTCGACTTGTTGCATTTATTAAATAATGTATAGTTAGCTTTATTTTTAACTTATACCAAAGGATCAGTGAAAATTGAAAATTAGTGGCGTTATTTATAAATTTTGCGAATACTTTTAGCCAAATAAACAAACAACCTTTATGTAAATTCAAATAAATAAATATGCAAACCGTGAAAAAACAAAGTCCGTTCTAAACTTCGACCTACTGGTTCCATCAAACGTTTCTAAGCCTTTTCTTCAGCAACAACTCTGAAGAATACAAGTGATTATATTGTTGTTTGGGATTATTTCAAACTTGAATATAAGTTTAAAATCTTTATTATTAATATATATATATATATATTTAGTTTTATTCAGGAAGGTGAAAAAAAAGGAATCAACATCTAAAACAGTTCTCTAAATCCGCCCTCTCTTCTTGTGTGAGAATCATTAAGCCTACTCAACACGCCTTCCGTAACCATTTATTCAGTTTTACCAAAGAATCTCCCTACACAGGATTATGAGGAGGAGTTACATACGAAGAATTTCACCTCAGGGTGCCGACAGCATCAAAAATCAATTTTCACCTTTCAAGACAAATGAGATTCCCCACAGACAGCACCCCCTTGTTCACGCCCGGACTACTCGGAGGTGACACCTGCAGATTGTGTTCCTCCTGAGGGGGCGTCTAGGTAGTTCTTCACGACCTTCATTAATTTTTATGATACTTGCATATATTACCATAAAGCACACTGAAGCAAGTGTTCGATGATCAAGCAGAACGGTTAAAAAAGTCGTCCGGCATAAGTAATGATCAACTTACATCTTCCTTACCACAACAGATGCACTTAAATACTTGATATAGTGAGTATTTGATGGGTTTATTAAATCTCCATTTAAGGTCCAGGTTTAATGCTGGCCGGAAGAAGTCTTCACGATAATCACAAATCAAAATAATTCGATCAGTGTTTTTGTTTGTGTGTGTGTGTCCATCTTACAAACTGCATATATACCTTGCACTTCTTTTTCCAAATTCTACTGGATTTGTATGCTGTTTAGAACTCGTAGGGGTTTCAACGAGGAACTCTCTTGTTTTGGTTTTTTGGAAGGCACAAAATTTCATTCAATGTTCAACGTAGTCAGATGTGAATGGTCATCACCTATGAAGTCAGATGTGAATGGTCATCACCTGTGAAGTCAGATGTGAATGGTCATCATCTGTAAAGTCAGATGTGAATCGTCATCACCTGTAAAGTCAGATGTGAATGGTCATCACCTGTAAAGTCAGATGTGAATGGTCATCATCTGTAAGGCAGATGTGAATGGTCATCACCTGTGAAGTCAGATGTGAATGGTCATCACCTGTAAGGCAGATGTGAATGGTCATCACTTGTGAAGTCAGATGTGAATGATCATCACCTGTAAGGCAGATGTGAATGGTCATCACCTGTGAAGTCAGATGTGAATGGTCATCATCTGTAAAGTCAGATGTGAATGGTCATCACCTGTAAAGTCAGATGTGAATGGTCATCACCTGTGAAGTCAGATGTGAATGATCATCACCTGTAAGGCAGATGTGAATGGTCATCACCTGTAAAGTCAGATGTGAATGATCATCACCTGGGAAGTCAGATGTGAATGGTCATCACCTGTAAAGTCAGATGTGAATGGTCATCACCTGGGAAGTCAGATGTGAATGGTCATCACCTGTAAGCCAGATGTGAATGGTCATCACCTGTGAAGTCAGATGTGAATGGTCATTACCTGTAAAGTCAGATGTGAATGGTCATCACGGTTGAAATGTGAAAATCAAACAAACATCACACCAATGATGCTCGTCATCGTTTTGCATGGTTTAAAGCTTGTGGATAATATCGGAATCTTCATGAAAGGTCAAAATTGTTTGTGGAATGATCGGAATGGCTTTATTCAGTTTTGAAGCAATCACTGAATACGAGACTGTGAAAAATCAGGTGAACAGTCTGACCGTTATTGTGTTGTGCCAGGTGTTAAACACTGCAATACCTCCAAGTGTAAGGTGTCTTCAGGTATCAAGAGATCTTAAAGAAACACATTCTAGGGATTATCGCAGAATGTTTTTTTTTTTTTTTTAGCCAGAAATCCAATGTTACAGCAGGATGGTGTTTTCTGTGACAAAGCACGTACCACTAATACAAAATTAGCCTCCTGAAATGACTTACCAGGAATCCAGCTCTTAACCTCATAAAACATACCCGGCGCCATAAAAAACAAGAAAAAAAAAGAGTAATTCCGAAAATTAAGTCATGGCTTCTCCATTTTTCGTCAGTCGAACGAACTTTTAAAATAGACAAAAAAAAACAACAAAAAAACAAACAAACATGGACCTGATGGAACCTCTTTGTGAAGAGCTCTGGTATTGAGCGAAAGGCGTCGTCGGCAGTGGATATAGCAAATGTAGTACGGGTTACATATTACAATAAACTCTTCTTTATTTTCACACACAAGTTCTTATTAATAATAAATACCAAAACTACAGAATAATAGTGAAAATAATTTCAGATACTGAA
>NW_013670327.1:39406-44184 GCF_000517525.1 Limulus polyphemus
CTTAAAATGACTTTTCAGCCGCGGTATATCGGCTCATGGAACGGCTCTGAGTTTGTTTGTTTTTACAATTACAAACTTTTAGCTCATAACTCCGTCATGTCTTGACCGATTTGAGATCTAATTACAGTTCTGGACTCAGGAGGTCAAACCCTTTCGATTGATGTATTTGATTACGCTTAAGGTCTCATAAATTAATTTACTATAATCGTGCCTAAAAGAATTTCAATTTGAGGGTAGGCTGGTAGAGGTCCTAATGAGTAATAAAATCGAATCGGATATGAACATACAAAAATACAGCTAATAAAAAGGAAAATATAGATGTTATAGATTAATTTACTCTAATCCTGCCTAAAAGGATTTCAAGTGCCGCGGCTATCGAAGATTCCCTCTTGTTTGTTCTTGTTTTTTTTTATTTATTTTCGTTAGTCTCTTGACTTCTATCATTTTGACAAAAAAAAAAACAAGTGCAGAATACACCTCATGCAGTAATAAACCGTTACACTGGGGCAGAAATTTCACATTTCCCGCTTCCCACCCCCCTCCTCCAGGTGACTCACTGCCAAGCTTGAAGGGTTATAATGCTCAAACCCAGAGTTCGATCCTTTAGTTGGCATACCCCATCATGTGCATCTTAACAACAAACAAACAAATAAATCACATCATCCATGACCTAATGTCACGAACATAATGTTTAATTTGTTTCTGATAAAATGAAATTGTGCATGTATCCTTACAATACCAGCTCGTAAAACAACCTCGTTTCACTGAAGTTTCTTCGTTTTCTTATCTTAGTTTGTGTTAGTCGCTCCCTGGTGGAACTGATCATTATAACAGTTTCAATCACGCAAAATAGGGATAACGTTTATATATATATATATATACATGCGTGTTTTGTTACCGGGTTTATGGATATTTCTAATTGGCATTCGTTTGAAAATTTGTACGGAAAGACCTTTTTTCTGTCCGGTTTTGACTAGGCTTAGCAATAAACAACAAAAGTTAGAAATGAACGGGTTTCCCCCCTTTAAGATATTTGCTGAGATAAAGCAGAGATTCTGGAATAGAAACAACATTCTTTTCTACTTGACACTCAGAAGAAGAAGGAATGTTATTAGTTGAGTTTCAGGTTACTTTGCGTGGAACAAACTAGCCAGAGACTCAAGCCTGTTCCAGTTGGTTTAGTCTCAGTCAGCAACATCTGACGTAAGAGCGCGTGCTCAAGTAAGCTTAAAATGACTGAATGATGGAGTATATCGTTAGACTCAAAAGATGAGCTACAAAAGCTCCTCATTAGCAACGGTGTCATGGCGATGGTCACCCTCTAGTTGTGGAGACATTAGCTTTAGTTTAAGCGGACATACTGCAGATGCTAGGCCTAGTTAAATGGCGGACATTACAAGCCTGATGCAACTGACGAACACGTGTCAGAAATTATGATTAATGACACCATGATTGTGCGGTACAAAGTTGCTGACTTCAAACATAATGAGTCTTTAAGTTTGGCGAGTTGGGTGTACTAAAGACTTGGTTCTAAAAGTGAACAAAAAATTCATCATTTACGGTTGAACCTGGCGACAATTAATTTAAATAAAATGTTCTAAGGGAACACTTACTTATTTCCTGTTGCCATAAGTTCCTTTGGTCTTATTATTGCAGGAAATCTGTAGAATGTGATTATCTAACTATTTCAATTCTAGCAGCAGTGTTACATTTTCTAACTTTTTATATAGACTTCAATCTTCAATGTGATATTCGTGTTCGGTTTTTTATCGCGTTTGTTTAAAAAAAACAACAACAACAAAAAACAAACAAACATCATGTTCCTGGCGAATAAATAGGGCTCTACTCTAAAAATATCATGTTGCCAATTAATTAAGAAAATACAATAATAAAAATGATGTTTAGAGAAAAAGACATCAATTAAAATAGGGATAAACCTAGTATAAAACTGGTTCTCACATTTTATCGTGTACTCTCGAGATTTGAAAATCGGTCACGTGTCAAGTAGGATTGTTTATTTTAGATATTCGCGCAAAAATACACAAGGGCTATTTGCGCATAGCCGCTTCTAATTTTGAACTGATTGTTTTAACACAGAGATACATAATGTGTTTTGTGTACGCTGATCTTTGCAGAGAATCGCACCCAAAGTTTTAGCGTTGTAAGTACATAAATTCACCGCTGACTCACCCGGGGAACTTGAATTGATATACTGGAGGAAAGGAAGATAGTCAACACCACCCATCGCCAACTCTTGGGCTACTCTTGTTTGACCAAATGGTGAGAATGAACGTCACTCGTATAATGCACCCACAGCCCCAGTGTGCGAACCATGGGCCATCAAGTTAACAGTTCACCACGCTAGCCATACAATCCATCAAGTGAAACATTTTTTCGTTATCTTCTGACGAAAACACAGGTAATTAACATAGGTAATTTAATATACCGGTCCAATTAGGGACGTGCAACTTTTACGACATTTTCGGCCATAATCCCAATAATATCTCACGAGGTTTGATCAGCTTAGGGACAGTCCTAAATCTATATGCCCCCCCCCCTCCAGTGCCTCAGCGGTAAGTCTAGAGACTTATAACGCTAAAAAGAGCGTTTAGATACCAGTGGGGGGGGGGCACAGCACAGATAGCCCAACTCTATACACTCATCTAATACTACAAAATAATCCTTATAATAACTAATATTAAACAGAGAAGAGAACACAACTTATTTAGAAAATGCATAAGAAAATATTTTTTGGTCCGGTCCGTATGCTATCATCGATTGTCTGTACATTGAAAGGTGCACAAACACCACGTGGTGACTGATCTGTAGATTATTATAATTAGACTTAATACTCACATTACAAGTTCTTTAACTAAGAGTTAATTAAACAGTTATCTTTAGCTTTATATCTTGATATAACACTGTATCAGTTTTCCTGTGTGTCACAGAAATCAAGTGTTCAATAACACTACAAATAGGACAAAATTGTTCATCGGGGACAAACACTCGAATTATAGGGTTTCTTAATTTTGTCTTTAATCCATTTTTTAACCAAGTTTTTTTCCCCCAACATCACTATAAAAACAAAAACCAAAATTTACGTTACTGTGCTGCCATCTCGTGTTAATTTAAGAGTTTAAGCACGGTGTGATGTTGGATGGAAATTTTGTAATTATTTTATCCAGTCTTTTGTTTGACTGTTTCATAAATAAGATTGGAAATACTTTTTATGGGTCTTTGTTATAGATACAAATAGTCAAGTATTGAAAAGCGCTCGAGTTTTGGGTCTTATATTAAGTTTATTACACTTTATATATGTGATCCTTTGTGCTAACTCTTTTATCAAGATTGATATTCCACTCATGGACTCAATTTTACCAATGGTAAGTTCTTTCACCTTACATTGCCATTTTTGGAGATTCTATTATTAAATACTTGTATCAACACATTTTTTACGTTAAAGACCAACATGTTTTAATTAAATCCATTTGTGGAGCCACTTCGCTTGACCTAAATTGTTCTCCTGAAGAAGAATAGTCAACTATTCGAGTTTTGGGTCTTATTTTAAGTTTGTTACACTTTATATGTGATCCTTTGTGTTAACTCTTTTACCAAGAGAGCAATTACAGATATTTATAAACAAAATCCATCTTTCAAAACAGAATTTTCCAAAATACGAACGATAAGAATTTTTTGTTTACGTCAATGAAATTAGGAGAACTCGTTGGTTAAAATCAAAATAATTTTATTTGTTAAAAAAACATAACAAGAAAATATTCTGTTTTCAAATCACCGACTATTCAAGACCTTAAAGACTGAATATTTTCTATTCACGACTCTGATGATGTTGGTATTTTTCAGTGTTTAATTAAGCCTTGATCTTATGCTGTTCGTGAATTACTTATTTCCCCAAAGGGGGGGGGGGCGAAGGCCACCTGGAGGAGTCACTTATTTTAACCACTCGCACCACTATACAGTAGTGGTTGTTTATAGTTAAACACAAAGCTACACAATGGGCTATCTGTGCTCTGCCCAATCCCGTAGTGTGTTGTCTGTCTGTCTGTCAGTCAGTAGACACTAAAATGATGCCCCATAAGGGACGATTAACGTGTAATAGTGCGATCATGCATAAGTGAAGCTAGTGCAAATATACGAGTTAATATTACCCCATAAATTGGACGTGGCAAGAAAAGGGTATGTTGGTTAAGCACTGCGGACAATGGACAAAATTTAACATACTGTGAGTAATGTTAACAACAACAACAACATAACAAGGGTTATTACTTAGGATTCAGTAAAAATGCAAACAAAATAACAATTCCAGAGAGGGAGGAAGATTTTCACGCTGGACACGACCCTTCCTGGTCCTAAACATGGACCGAATCTGGATGAGGAAGAGTTTCAAGTATAGCCATACATAAATTTGACCAAAAGGATGAACTACTGACCAGAGGGAGGGCAGCTAGCATAACTCGTCGACACAAGGGCTTCGTCCTGCTCTTTGATCCGAATAACGTGATGGACGTTGCTTTAATAAATCGTCCGCAGCTGAAAGCGTAGAACTGGATCAGCAGCATTATGTCTTGAACCTTGGACTCTTCGATCCACAGACCGACGTGCAAGTCATTCGGTTACACCCGGCCAGAGAGAGAGATTTGTTTTTGTTTTGTTTTTTAATTTCGCGCAAAGCTACACGAGGGTTATCTGCGCTAGCCGTCCCTAATTTAGCAGTGTAAGACTAGAGGGAAGGCAGCTAGTCATCACTATCCACCGCCAAC
>NW_013670327.1:44510-46625 GCF_000517525.1 Limulus polyphemus
CGAACCCGCAGATTGCGAGTCGAGCGCCCCAACCACCTGGCCATGCCGTGCTCAGCCGTGTGTTTACGAAATTACACCGCTATAATCCGAGGTTCGATTCCACCGCGTGGACAAGAGCGCAGATAACATGGATTTACGCTAAAAATAAAAACACAAAAAACATTTTCAATAAGACTACGATAAGAAATATATTACTGAACAAGTCTACTGTAACATGCTTGGCATTTTCCTGCAACTATGGTAATATACTGTATACCGAAGACGTGTTTTTGAGTAGGTTCAGATAACGTGTCTTGAACTTGCGTGTATAAGGCACACCGCTCGTCTATAACCTATAAATCTTGATTTAACACAAAGTGGACAGACTACCGTTTGGTCATATCAATTCGACACACCTTACGTAGTTCGTGTTTGTTTTAACAGGGTATTAATTTAGGTGTAGTTGGATCCTTGGTACAAAATAACTGACAGTAGATTTAATTTCGAACAAGAGTCTGTAAAATAAAACTAAATTAACATTGAATAACGATGATGCATATATGATTAAACTCGGTATATTTAGGCTTAACACCTGTGGACCGTATTAATTCGACACACCTTACGTGATTCGTGGTTGTTTTAACAGGGTATTAATTTAGGTGTGGCTGTATCCTTCGTACAAAATAATTGGCAGTATATTTAATCTCGAACAGAAAATCTGTAAAGCCAAATTAACATTCAATAACGATGATAAATATCTAATTAAACCACGTGCTCAATTTGAAATACAACAAAGGAGCGTCGCGGTACCAGGGCACCGGTTTCACTAAACTGATACCGGTTTCACTAATTAAGCGTGCGTGCCAAGATGTTTTAACGTTACGCTTAGAAAACCTTTAATGATGACAATTTAACACACACACACACACCAAACTTTTGGCGTATAGTTCGTGCATCTGTGTTCGAAACTGTGCAGAGTTAATAAGCTTCCTGGCGACGACTCCGTGTAAAACGATACGCTATTTAGAATCACCGATGTCTCAACGACTGCTCTGTTACGTGAAATATTTACCGCTCTTCCTGCTTAACCAACAAAATGATCATTTGATAACAGGGCAGTAAATCATCGCTAATTTGGTCTGGCTACAACCATCACCACGATTAGCGAATCTCCTGCATTAGGCGTGTATGCTAAATTAGATGGGAAAAAATTTACATACGTTTTTGATGACGATTTTAGACGAGTCTTTTTTTTTTTTTACATCTCACCACGTATCCCTAAAGACACACAATATTTCAATTATCGAAAACAGCTGGTGCATTAATAATATTTTGACACGTTTTGTCTTTCATACCATGTTTAGCGGTTGATTTATTTAAACTTTCCATCTGGTCATTTCTATTGGTTCTTTTTTGACTTTATGCGAAAACACTGATTGGGGGGTTGTCGTACAAGCTGTTTCATTTCGCTACTCCCATCAGATAAGATTCTTTAGGAGATTAACTTTCCAGCTTGATTGAAGTTTATAAACTGTCAAGTTGCGCATTCTTAACTTTTAGTTCTAAAAACCTGGGTCTCAAAGTTTCTGTTGTTAAAAATTTACTCTTTGACAGCAACAACTCTGGTTTCTACTTCTTGTTGTTGTTGTTTACTAGTATCAGTATCATATGTTTCGTAATTTTCATGTGGAATTAAGCTTTTTATTGACGTGACAAAGAATATGTTTGATTCGTTCTTTCTCAAGCATTTTTCTTTAACAAGTTAATAGTAGATTACGAGTACTCTTTCTCTCTCTTCGTGCTCTTTCTAGATTGATCAACAAGTATTGTCTGTCCTCGTGTTCTGTCTGGCCTGATTAAGGAGTACTCTCTCTCTTCGTGCTCTTTCTAGATTGATCAACAAGTATTGTCTGTCCTCGTGTTCTGTCTGGCTTGATTAAGGAGTACTCTCTCTCTTCGTGCTCTTTCTAGATTGATCAACAAGTATTGTCTGTCCTCGTGTTCTGTCTGGCCTGATTAAGGAGTACTCTCTCTCTTCGTGCTCTTTCTAGATTGATCAACAAGTATTGTCTGTCCTCGTGTTCTGTCTGGCCTGATTAAGGAGTACTCTCTCTCTTCGTGCTCTTTCTAGATTGA
>NW_013670327.1:47424-50667 GCF_000517525.1 Limulus polyphemus
CCTTATCCACCTGGCCATGCCGGGCGAAGAACATGGGAGAAATACAGTGGATTAAGACGTTTTGGTTGACTTCATTCACCTAACTTCGCGTCCTTCTGTTTCCTATAAATATTTAAAGTTTTAAAATACCGTGGTCATTTGGTTTTTCTCAAACGTTCTAAGATTTAGTTTCAGTTTAATATTAACCATTTATTCAAAAATACATTGGCCATTCTTAAGTGAATGCATTACTTACTATACAAAACAAGACGCTGAAGGTAAGATCTACACAAATAAGATATTGCCAAAGAAAAGATAATTCAAGATAAGGAATGGTCCATTAGTCATCCAAACCACCACTATCGGCAGGTTTAAGCGTTCCGAACAATAACACAACAACAACAAAATCAAACACTGGAGACATGGTACGACTTTCTTTTAGACTGGTCGTCCATTACGAAGAACTTTATACAGACACTTACTGTATTTTTTTTGCAAATGTCACACGAGTGAATTGTTTTCCAAGAAAAACTATTGTTTAATATATGTTGAAGCACAAGCTTGCGTGTAGAAATTGAAAATACATCCGGGACTAAGTGGTTTTATTTTACATTAACTTTGCCATTGTGTGCTTTTTAGCTGGTTATTTTCTTTCCTCCCTGGTACGAGTTCCTTTGTCCAGACAGGTGAACCTCCTGTCCAACATTTCAGTGTTTCTCTTTAAATACATTGTTTAGGTTCAACAACTGCTTGGAGAATATTGCATAAACAACACGGTCGAAAAGTTTAGATAATTACAGGTCTTTACAAATACTTTCTATAGGAAGGAATGAAAATATTCTGTTGGATTTTGGATTCCTCAGCAAACTCAAGAACGCGATTGGTACAAAAAAAAGCAGTATGGAAGCCGTAATGATGATTCATTGGGCCGGACTGTGACGTAGGCTTGTAAATCTCGAAATGTCACGTTACAGTTGAGAACAACCAGTAATCTTTATCCAACAATGACATCTGTCAGTGATTTAGTAGCAGTGGCTTGGATGCAACATCCAATAGTGTTACTTCTACGCAAACCACAAATGATTTATGCCTGTGTGACTCATTACGTTTATCCTTCTGTGGGCTACTAAACAATACCATGAACAAATCAAGACCCAAAACGCCCCTCCTTAGAACCAAGGAAAAATAAACACACCGCCCACTTAAATACAGAATAATAAACAGGCTTGTCAAGAAACGCACGTGGAAAGAAAGTTATGGATAATCGACTTGTTCAGAATGTTCTAGAATGGTGTTGTTGTTGTTTTTGAAAATATGGAATTCGATCTATAAATTAAAGCTTTAGATTTTCATCTCGTTTCTAGTTATACATTTCTTTACTTATATTCTAAAACGCCTTTTCATTCCTCATTCACTAACCTTGACTACGTACGTGCTAATCAAATTTTGCATATTTGCTACGCGTTTTAATAAAGTTCTTATGTTTTGTCTCTACTCAATTTTTAGCCGCGGCATAACGGCTCATAGAACGGCTCTGAGTTTTCTTTGTTTTTGTTATTTTCAGGTACAAACTTTTAGCTCATAGCTCTGTCATCTCTTGACCGATTTGAGATCTAATTATAGTTTTGGACTCAGATGGTCAAACCTTTTCGATTGATGTATTTGATTACACCCAAGGTCTCATAGATTAATTTATTCTAATCCTGCCTAAAATGAATTTCAATTTGATTTTAGGCTGGTAGAGTTTGTTTAAAGTTAGGCATAAAGCTACACAATGGGCTATCTGTGCTCTGACCACCACGGGTATTCAAACGGGTTTCTAGCGTTGTAAGTCCGCTGTGCCACTGGTGGGGGGGTGGGTGGGGCTGGTAGAGATCCTGATGAGTAATAAAATCGAATCGGGTATCCGCGCGCCCCCACACTTGGTGTTGCTAGCGCACAAAAATATAGCTGATAACAAGGGGAAAAAGGTCTCACAGATTAATTTACTCTAATCTTGCCTAAAAGAATTTCAAATGCCGCTGCTATTAAGGATTCCCTCTTGTTTGCTGTATATCTAGTAGTCTGTAGTATATTCTCCCTGTGAAAAAGAAGAACCGCAGAGACAGAGTAAACGTTTTTATACAATTTTAGAGAATACTGAAACATCATAACAGAGTCTAGAAACATATTGCATGTTAAATACATCTGTTGGTAGGAGAGCTACAAACAGGGCCTGCGGCACGTGTTTTGCTGCCCTTTCCCGCCATTATAGGCATTTTACTCAGTTACATCTTTATAAACACTATTATTAATGATTGAGCCACAAGCAGTATGCAATGTATAAAACTATACAATTTTTGTCGCCCCCAAGAACCTGCCGCCTGGGCCTCCCAGTGGCACAGCGACATGTCTGTGGACTTGCCACGCTAGAAACCGGGTTTCGATTGTGTAGCTTTGTGCTTAACTTCAAACAAACCTGCCGCCTGGGCCTCCCAGTGGCACAGCGGCATGTCTGTGGACTTGCCACGCTAGAAACCGGGTTTCGATTGTGTAGCTTTGTGCTTAACTTCAAACAAACCTGCCGCCTTGGGCCTCCCAGTGGTACAGCGGTATGTCTGTGGACTTACCACGCTAGAAACCGGGTTTCGATTGTGTAGCTTTGTGCTTAACTTCAAACAAACCTGCCGCCCGGTGCAAATGCACGTGCTGTATCCCCAGTCACACCGGCTCTGGCTGCTCGTGAAAGATGAGTCTCTGGAAATACGAGACATAACTGGTTCATAAAGTAAACTACATGTCGAAGTTTGATTCAGCATAATTTGGCTAAGTATTGTAGCACACAGAGCTAAGAAAAGTGATATCATAACATGACGCTTTAGTTTCAAACTTACTTCTGTTGATTAGTAGCCCTACGAATCGTGAAGTACAGATCTATAATAAGAAAAGTGTATCATAACATGACGCTTTAGTTTCAAACTTACTTCTGTTGATTAGTAGCCCTACGAATCGTGAAGTACAGATCTATAATAAGAAAAGTGATATCATAACATGACGCTTTAGTTTTAAACTTACTTCTGTTGATTAGTAGCCCTACGAATCGTGAAGTACAGATCTATAATAAGAAAACTGATATCATAACATGACGCTTTAGTTTCAAACTTACTTCTGTTGATTAGTAGCCCTGTGAATCAGGAAGTACAGATCTATAATAAGAAAAGTGATATCATAACATGACGCTTTAGTTTCAAACTTACTTCTGTTGACTAGTAGCCCTGCGAATCG
>NW_013670327.1:51389-58683 GCF_000517525.1 Limulus polyphemus
AGCACCATGCCAGGGTAGTTAGCCATACATTGTGTATCAAGCATGTAAGCACCATGCCAGGGTAGTTAGCCATACATTGTGTATCAAGCATGTAAGCACCATGCCAGGGTAGTTAGCCATACATTGTGTATCAAGCATGTAAGCACCATGCCTCTAAAAGACCCAAGTTGTACCTTCTATTCTCAGCTCTCAGATGATGTTGACTTCTGGAACAATGCCCTAAACCCAACAACAGCAACATATAACCATTACTAAATGAAATATTACAATTCTGTAACAAATGGAAAACTGAAATCACCACACATAAAACACAAATAATACTTGGTAAAACAAGTAAACCAAGTAAAACAAGAACAATCAGAGAGATTACATACCCTCACCCCTCCGGTCCTTTTCCTGATTATATGGTTTTTATATTGGATAACGTCCTTTTCAGATCCAGAATGATCAACAATCCGAATCATTTCCTGTAGTCTGATGAAGGGTCTGAACCCTAATGCGCTCGTGAAATTTGGTACAAGTCCAATCATACTTTACGGAGTTATTGACCCGAAACCACGAAAATGCTCTATCTCCCAATTATAAAAAAAAATAATTTCAAAGTGATCCAGAATCCGGATTTGGATCCGGCCTAAATTTGGGGAGGACTGTCCCACACTGACTTTCCCATCTTCTGTAAAATGTTCTTGTACATCGGTCTATTAGTTTTCGAGATACGAGCGCGGAAACACGGACAGGCAGACACACACACACACGTACCCGTAAATAGATAAAACATACATAAGACCAATTATTGAATACGTCCGTACAGTAGGGCTAAATGTATCAAAACCATAAACAACCTAAAGCTTAAAGAGATCCACGTTCAACAAACTTGACATTTCTGCACAACTATTCAAACACTCCGTTACTGTAAAAAACATGAGCGAACACTGATGTGCAGCCTAGAGCTACATCATACATGATAAATCTAGTCCTAACTACCTCTCTCCCCTACACATCATTAATAAAAAACGTAATAAGCCACATAGTGCTGGGCAAACTGATTCATAGATGCAGACATAACTATTTTAAAAGGATATTTATGTTAAATTATAATTGTATGTGTATATATCTGTACAATCTGGGACCGTATAGTGCGCACAGGACTGGAAGAATGGTGAGAAGTACACAGGCAAATTTTACCCCATGAAATGGGTATATTAAACTAAAATAATGCAGACGTTCGTCAATATAGTAATATTTAATATACCGTAAGTAACGCAACAAAGTAAGGGACTGTCACTTAATAATTAGTGAAAATAAAATAACAAAATAATAGTGTATACTTCAAATCTTCGGTAAGGATGAAGAAGTCTAGAAAGTAGCTGACCTTCCCAGGTCTTAAAATGGACCAAAATTCCGACCCAAAAGTACAGAAATGTTATTCTAAACAATATATATATATACATAATATACGGGAGAGGGTTAGCTCTATAATAGAGCTGAGGTTATTGTAAACAATATATACACATAATATACGGGAGAGGGTTAGCTCTGTAGTAGAGCTGAGGTTGTTGTAAACAATATATATACATAATATACGGGAGAGGGTTAGCTCTATAATAGAGCTGAGGTTGTTGTAAACAATATACATACATAATAATATACGGGAGAGGGTTAGCTCTATAATAGAGCTGAGGTTGTTGTAAACAATATATATATACATAATATACGGGAGAGGGTTAGCTCTATAATAGAGCTGAGGTTATTGTAAACAATATATATACATAATATACGGGAGAGGGTTAGCTCTATAATAGAGCTCTGGATTTCAGAGCTGGAGAGACAGATTCAAATCCGCGCGATGATACAAAATATTCCCCGCATTTTAAACTATGGGTACATTATAAGAGTGACTGTCAACCCCTTAACATGACTGTTGGGTGGTGGAGTTCTGCCGACTAGTTTTCTCTCTGGTCAGTAGTTCAACATTAGATTCTGTAGCAGATAGCCTCAGTAGGTTAGTCATAAATACAAGATACAAATACATCTGTTATAAAGTTTTCACTACAGAGATAGATAGCACATTCGAAATGCTGATAGGTTGCTTCTTAGTAAACTGGCTTTCCAGAAGTTAAAATTACAATCGGGTTCGTGTGTGTGTCTGCCCGTCTGTGTTTCCGCACTCGTATCTCGAAAACTAATAGACCGACGTGCACGAAAAATTTACACAAGATGGGAGGGAATTCATTGTGGAACAGCCCTTCCCAAATTTGGTCCGGATCCAAATCCAGATTCTGGATATTATAAACCCCAATGTTGCAATAGCCTCAACGATAAAAAAAAGTATAAAAACTCACGATAGTAGATATATTCAATGAATTTACATAAATGTACTGAAATAGTAAAACTAAAGTTAATCTACGACACTGAAACCTTTAACGATCAAACTCTTAATATCTAGATTAAATGTAAACATAATGGTTTAATGTCCATCCTCCCACCCCGCTGTGCACGTCACTGTTTATCATATTCTTTTTAATTTGCCCATTGCGGATTCAAAATCGGACACAGGTAAAAAAAACAATTCGCTATCAGATCAATATTTTAATCCACACTACCAAAGAGGCCGTTCGTTTAATACCAGAATTCGTCAGTTGGGCTGGATGAATGAAAATAAAAGATTATCTGAAACGCTATTTACATATGCAGTATAATACTTTAAAAGTTACGGTTTAAATAGCAAAAGCTCGCGAAGAATTAGAAACCAATGGGTCTAAAATTTGTGATAAAAGTCATGTTAACTACAGATATTTTGTTTTTCATATTTCTCTTAATTTGTACATTTTGCACTGAAAATCACAGACGTATAAAAACAGAAACTTAACATCAGAACGACAATAATCACTAGGTTTGTAAAGTATAGCAGAGACGGCTGGTATGGATATTAAATACTTTATTTTAATTAAAGTTTTTAATACCCCTACCAGCCGTCTCTGCTATACGTATTTGCTTCAAGTGGGTTTCTCGTCACCATCAAACACTAGTTCTATTAGCTCCATGTCAAATTCATTTTGGACAGAGCGACTCGTTACGGGTTATTTAAAATCTCTTACAAAATACATTATTACGAACGTCTGTTTCTTGGGGTTATATTTCTAATGTGCAGTCAAATAGGATAAAACTTTATATAACTTACAGAATAATTCCTAACGCAAAGACCCTGGTTCAATTTGTTCTGTTTTTCTTTTTGCTTTATCTTTAATTGGATATTAATTGCCTTCATTAACTTTTTAGTTAACCCACCTGAAAATGGGATAAGCACATATACTTTCTCGCAACCTATTCAAATTCGTATCGTAAACGTACGTGCCTGAAGCAACAAAGTTTAAATATTTTATTTTTAACTAAAATGAACGGAGGAGGGTGGTGGTGGTAAGGGGGAAACAAAGTTCACTTGTAGAACAATACCTATACAATTAGAGAAAAATAGTATACCAGGAAAGGTATGATTTTAATTGAAACGTACGTCATATAGTCTATATAACAAACTGGTCCCCCTAACATTATTTCACTACCGACAATGACTATTATTTATTAAGATCACGTTGTGAAATGTAGTTTAGGCTTAAGTTATGTGTCACGATAATAAGATCGACCTTGGCATTTTTAAATAATCTAAAATGACTTAATGATAAAGTCAAAAATCGCATAATTATATTTAAGTTTCAATAAGACGATATAACTATCTACGCTACATTTGAAATATGACCGTTTTCTGAGAATCAAACACAAATAGAGCCGTTTTCTGAGAATCGATCAAGGCAAAGTTAATTTCAAAGAATCGATTGTATATTTTTTTTTATCACCATACCTGAAGTTGTACTAACTGCTAACACACACATACGTTGCCGAAAACTTGTAGACACAGCTTACAACAAAACACAAGTTAGATTTTGTAAACGAATTATTTAGGCATCCAAAAACCTGAGAAGGCCTCATTAAACTTCGAAGCCTTTCCGGTACAAACCCTTAAAAACACGGCAATTAGCCTGTTGACTGTTCAGCTGGGATGGGAAGAAGAATGCTTAAGGCCCGACAAATGTGATTTATGACAAGTAAAGATAAGTCAGAATGGGAATAAGCTCAGCATATTTTGTATATTCTCACAGACATGTAGACCGAGAGAACGTTAAAAAAAAAAGTCTAACGCTGGTAAACTCAACAAATGATGTGAGTATACACTGACTGGGCAAGAATAGTTTCTGACATCTAATATTGAAATTTGCCAAATGGACTTTTTCCACAGTTCTCTTTTTTTTACAACTTAAATTGCCGGAACAAATTATCAGACTTCTTGATTAATAATACTTTTAAGTTAAAGTTGACATTTAATTATAAAGTAATTTACTGATATACGAGACGAATCAGGCTGAAAGCCAAATATCGGAAGTACAAGGTTTGAGTTAATTGCTGAAGTTATCTTACAATATTAGTAAACTGTTCATGCTACTGTTCAGCCGTCTAGCGAACGAATATTTGAAAGAAATTAAATTCAATTAGCGTATTTATAATATTTTACCTTTTACATTAAATGTATACATAAATAAAAACACGGGGAGAAATATAAGTGCAAAGAAAGTTGCTATTGGAAATGAAGCATCATTCGCATTATATGAATTTAATTTTATAGCCTTTTTTTAAGTTATGGGTGAATTTAATTAATGAAATATATCTTTATTAACTGCACAAAATCACTGAAAAAAAAAAAATCTGTTTCAGTAATTGATTATAGGTCTGCAAATCTTATTGGCACTAGTTTTATGTCACTAATCAAAGGTCTTATTAATTTAGATGTCATCTTCTTTGTTGCTGTTTATTAACTTAACGTGGGTATGATATTGTAAACACTACAAAGCTAAAATCCGGCGTTCGATTCCAAGCGTGGATGAGACCGCAAAAAAAGCCCAGTTTGTAGCTTTGAAATGAAACAATCAATCATAAACATCATAAATATTAGATCTACGTAGGGTTGGTTAGTTAGGATTTTCTTGTTCCTTCACTTGAATTAGAGACCTGTTTATCTATCTGCATAAAAATATGACGATGTTAAAATCTTTAATTTGAATTAAAACGTTTTAAAACGCTACGCAAAAATATCCACAGATTTTCTTGTGAAAGTTAAACACTCAGAAATACACAAAACATGTTTAAGCAGCAACGCCTAATTTTAAACTGTTGAAGAACTGTGGGAAAACAATAAGATATTTCAACTAACATAATATTGAAAACATTTTACGTTACCTGAAATGCGCTGTTAATGGACTGTATCTATATGGAAAAGATTTTAGGTGACGTTTTGAGCTGCTAGCGTAGATCTTCACATTACTTGTTGTTAGCTTAGGAGAACTAAGACCTGCGCATATGACCTGTTAAGTCAGTTATTTTAGAAATGTCACACCACTATTCAAGTTATAATTCATCGGAAAATAGGAGGTTATGTACTTATTTTTGTGTTGCCTTATACATTGCGTTTATTTCTTTGTTTATCTAGTGGCACCCATCTCCTATCCAGGTAGCCGTTCCTAATTTAGCAGTGAAAGATTAAAGGAAATGCAGTTAGTTAACACCACCCACCGTCAACTATTAGGCCACTCTTTTACTAACGAATATTGTGATTGACCGTCATGTTACAATGCCCCCACGGCCGAAACAGAAGGCATGTTCGGCGACTGGGATTCGAACCCACGGCACGCAGATTGCGAGTCGAGTGCTCTAAACACCAGACCTATATTAGGTTTTGCACCCAACTTTATAAAGTTCTGTGATATCTCCTTTCTTGTTGCCTCCCCACGTGTGTTGAATGATTTCTTCCTGGAATGTTATTGTTGCCTCAGCCTACAGTTCATTAGTTGTTTTTTTTTATTTAAAGAAGCTACATTTGTTAATTAGTTCTAGCTTGTGATTTATTTCTGATTTCATTAAAGTTTTCTAACGAATATTTGTAATGTGGAAAATCTTACATCGATAGTTTTTATTCTTACCCTTGGTCGTCCCTCTGGTGGATCAGCGGTAAATGTACAGATTTACAACGCTAGAATCCGGGGTTCGATTTCCCGCGGTGGGCAATGCTCAGATATCCCATTGTGTGTTGCTTTTTTCTAAAACAAATAAACATAATTACTGTTTGCCACACAAATATTTAAGAAAAAATATTCTTGTTTAATACTTACCTCCTCTCTCTCTCTCTTTTTTTTTTTTTGTATAGAAATCATAATAGTTCTAGTTATAGAATGGCTGTCCTTTCCTGGAAAATATTTCTAGTTATAGATTGGTTATTATTTGCTGTTCGCCTGTTTTTCTAATTAATGTATAATACCTATAGCTAACCTAAAGTACCGCATGCAATACTTACATTCTCCAGTAGGTTTCGGGATTTATAGCCACCTATAATCGTACCAAAACTGATATAAACAACGGGAAGATCCCAACATCCGTGCTCAGTGCTGATGAATATCACGATCAAAGCTATACAACTTACTAGGAATATCCATAATTTCATCTTAAACGGTAGGGGGCCAACATAATACCGCACCTTCTCTGGAGAGAACATAAAGGTTTTTTTTTCTTCTTCTTCTCCTTTCTTTTTTCTCCCGTGGGGGAAAGAAAAGAAGTTTGGCAGAAGTGTTTCGTAGGACGAAGAAAGTGCTCTCCAGCTTATTCTTCTGTTCAGACTATGGCCGCTATTGTCTCGCCTTTAGGTATTTGCAATAAATTACGTTTCTTGAATTATTTATTATAGCAATCCTTTTAAGTGACACGTCATTACAGAATTTATGTGGCAGATTTGGTTAACCATGTCCCATTCTTTTCTTTAATTGATTCTTGGTGCGGTAGAATTTATTCTCTGTGTTTCAATTACAAACACGAAAGTCAGTCTTTCACACTACCTCTGTACAAGGTATTTTTTGATGGAGTTAGAAAAAAAAAGTACAATATTTCATCAAGCGAGGTCCACACTACAAAATAATTCCAGCCTTGTTTGTCTTCTTCTTCTTGTTGTTTTCCAGCGAAAAGCTACACAATTGGCTATCAACATCTGTCCACCGTGGGAATCGAATCCCGGATTTCAGCGCAGTGAGCCTGTAAATTTGCTCACCACGAGACTCCTGAATAACGATGAGGTCAGCATAGCAATTTGTGTGAAAATAGTTTTCGGGTTACTTTTCATACAGCTTCATCATTTGTCGCCCCCCCCCCTCCAGTGGCACAGCGGTATGTCTGCGGACTTACAACGCTAGAATCAAGGTTT
>NW_013670327.1:59158-84050 GCF_000517525.1 Limulus polyphemus
CAACGCTAGAATCAAGGTTTCGATACCTGTGGTGGGCAGAGCACAGATAGCCCATTGTGTAGCTTTGTGCTTAGCTACAAACAAACAAATCATCATTTGTCACTTTAAACTACTTGTTTGTTTGAATTTCACTAGTAAACACGACCCACCGCCAACTCTTGGGATACTCTAATCGAATAGTAGGATTTGACAGTCATCCTTATAACACATCACGCCCCCAAAGTACGGAGCGTGATTTTTAATTGTAATTTTTTTTACGATAATGGGTTGCGAACTACAAAATCCCAAATTCACACTCCAATATGCTAACCCGGTTTCTAGCGTTGTAAGTCCGCAGACATACCGCTGTGTCACTGGGGGACAGTGAAGACAAAGGAACATATGAAAGAAAACACAGTGAACTGGAGCTATTCTAATCAAACTATACATTTGTATATTTTGTATTTAATAGAAAACTTACTAAAGCTATTCCTAATTCTGCACACACTTGGCTAGAGGGAAGGCAGCCAGCCAACAGCATCGATCGTCAACTCGTAGGCTGTACTAAGCGATATGTTGGGTGAATTTGACAGTCTCTCTTATAACGCTCTTATGGCTCCAAAGTGTGGAACATGTTTTTCTAACAATGGGACGCGTAAAAAACCTCGGATTCATAGCTCGGGCACGCTTACCTATAGGCCACGTTCGGCCCATATCTAATGGCAGATTTATGGTTATGACCGAGACTTCAAGAACTCAATGCATCTTCATATTTAATTGTTTTCTTCGAGGTCAGTAATTTTCAGAAGAAAAAAAAGTAATGTTGATGTCTTACTCAAAAAATGGATTATATATATCTCAGTCTAACAAAAAATCATTCTCAATGATTGGTACATACGCAAATTTCGGCACACTCACCTTTAAGTTTAATGCTACTACTGCCCTCTATTGCTGTAATATAAAACTATTAAAACAATTAATTGGAACTATGAACTATTTTTATTATTTTATTATTCTCAAATACAATAAAATTCTAGCCAGAAAATTAAGAACAATTAATGTTCCTGAAATGATAATATTTAAAATATCTCGGTTATGGTTTAATAATAAGTGTTTCAAATTATAATTATTCAAATAAACAAATATTGACAAACAAATGAGAACATTCAACATACTAAAAGATTGAATTCATAAATTATAGAAAGAACTCCACAATCTAGGATTTCGGTATTTGAAATGATGACTATTATACTAGAAGTTAACTTTACCAAAAACAAAATCACACAATTTTTGAGAAAATATTTTGGACATCCTTATCTCTTGTAAACATTAAGGATAAATTTAGATATTATACTTTACACAATTTTATTGTTTTTGTACTAGCAGGTAATCCTCTGGTACGAATAAACTAGTCAACAGTTAGGTAATCAAAACTTACAATGATCCAACTAGTTGCGAATAATTTGAAAAGTTATTTTTTCTCTAACAATTGTGGTCCTTTAATGGTGTTAAAAATTATATTGCCAATTATTGTAGTACAGGACGGTACTAAATGCCTGCTACTACATTAATTGAGATGAAATATTTTTCAAAATTTACAGGTTTTTTTTTCAGAGTTCTCAGTTCTCTGTTTTAAGAGTATACAAAATGTGGGTTCACTAATTGGTAATTAATCGACTTTGCTGCAGGGAAGATACCATGTGATGTCCAGAAACAGAGAAGAAAAAAAACTGTTGACAAATTGGAAAAAGAACAGGTGCAACCGCACCGAAGAATTCAATTCCCAGTGGTCACAGATCTTGGATATGGTATGCTTTGTTTGTAAGCCCTTGCTTTGGTAATATATTGTTTCTATATAAACCTAGGTTTTTAACCATAAGAATTTTTTAAATCTAGCTAAATTTTGTAACTTTAAGCTTTGAAAACATTAACTTAACTGTTCCCAGTTTGATAAGTTACTTTAGCTTGAATTAATTTTCACTTGAGATTTTTCATTAGAATGATATGGATCAGATTAACGTCAGAGAAGCTTAGTTGTTGGTTTAACTTTTCTAAGATCCAGAACTAAATTGGATTTATATAAGCTTAACTTTGAAGTTTTCATGTTTACTTTGTTAGCTTAACTTACAAGGAAGAAACACGATGAACTTGTGAGAGAATTATTAAAGGTTCTGTCACATCTTTTTACCAGTTCACACCAATTACAAAACACTTGCTCTTCTTTTTGTAATTTTATTGTCTTATTGTGGTTTTGCTTTTCTTGTGAATCTATCAATGTCGAGTTTTTTCTCTAGACAAATCTGGTTGTTTTATTTTATGACAGCAATTAAACTCAAAACAAATCTATAAAGTCTGTTTGTAGATTGGTGAAAACAATTTACTCTGTAGTTTGATATTCTTCAAAACTCCAGTTAGTGGCACAACTGCCTATTCTGTCAACGTTCACCATTCCACCAACAGGCAGGAAAGAAACCCTTAATAAATGAAGAGTAAAATAGAGCAAGGAAAGTCACTGAACATTGAGGTGTCTGGCTACTTAGCTCACACTCAAAAGCGAGAGGCCTTTGATTATGGACAGTCACCAACTAAAGCTGTTTTTTCAGCAGACAACTTAGCAGACGTTTACTGATGAGGACTGCAATCAGTGAGCCTGATAGTTGTTTTATTTTCTTAAAAGGAAAGGCACCCACTCATCTTGATAACAAGGAGAGAGGTACAACAGGCAGGTGACTCCTTCCAACTAGATCTGCGATACTGACTAGCAATACAGCAAGCACCTAGAAGGGGATAGCACGACCTATGGGGCAGCAGAGACTATCTCTGAGATGGGAGGTAAACTGCTAAGGCAGAACTGGATTATGTGGAAATCCAAGAGTTTACTGGGCAGGTATATCTCATCAGGCGGAAACTCCAGTGATATAAATCGATGGTCAGCAGAGTATAGGGTTTTGGAATCTGCCTTGTCTAAGTCTTCCCCACTGAACCAGACCTTCCAGTCTAAGTTGAACTGAAGGTCTACCAGGAAAGACCCATGTTGAAACCATGTGAGCCCATGGTGGAAGTGAGGCAGATCTTATTCCCATGTGGGTGAGAAGGAAGCCAATGGAGGGCTTGATCATGCCTTGGATTATTCCAGACAGATCACTGCCTAAGATGAGCAAGTTCAGGTATAGGCAGTGTTATACTTGATATTGAATCTGAGTGGCCCAGATCTTGATTCAATCAAGTGGTTAATGTGAAGAGAAATCTTCACAGTGCTTCATTGGTCTGTTGAGATGACATCCTCGTGATTACTTAGTTGAGATAATAAGCTATTACATCAGATGGTCACTTGACTGAAAGGGTATTGTGACTCTTTAACTCTCATTACCCAAATGAGTTTCCTTGTGAAAATTGCCACTCTTATCTGATTATCAATGGTTCTCCTGAACCTGCTGTAGGGTTTCTCTTGGGGGTATTACCTTGGACAGTCAACTTTTCAAAAGAAGACTGACTGAAAGGATTTACCAATTTCTTTAGGTGTTAATGTAATATATTATGTATGTAGTACATGGTACAATTATCACTTGTGTATTAGCTAGGATGGTCGATTGGTCATGCCACCAGTGACTGAAAGGACCTAACGACCCTTGCTTTCTGAGCTCCATTGTGGTGATGTAAGATATCGTGTATTCATTGCATTGTACAATTACCACTTGTGCCCAAGGGATTTTCATCACGAAAAATTCCATCTTTATCAAAGTAATGGTAGCAGAATTTATCTTGGAAAAGGACTTCCTTGTATACTTAATTGTATGACTCCTTCATGGAAACTGATGGGGTTGTGTTCTGTTCAGAGGGTGAATTGAGCAGCTTTTCAGTTGAATAAGTCTTGTTTTGCTGGCATTGCTAATGTTTATTTTCATTTGAAACTGTACAATATAAATGGATCGATTTGTGTTAAGGTAATACAGTGGCTCAATGGTCCACAGTTTGCATCTGGTTGAAACAGTAAATAGGCATTTACTGTGGCCTGATGTAATTAACCAATTCTTACAAGGGAGTGTATTGATATATATAAGGTAGATAACGTTACTGGAGTTAGGAATTTTAAGCTAAATATACTAATTTGGGAAAGTTCCAGCAAGAAGTATTTATTTCATGAGACCTGCAAAACTGTTGAGTTGCACCAATCACAGATGGCAGCACATTACTGAACTGTATTTCCCGTTGCTTATCTTATGTAATTAGCCTGTGTAGGTTACAATGATAATGGCACAAATGCCTGAGACAACCTGTCAAAGCTACTACTGTACATTATGATATGTAGAAGTTGCAGCCTTACATGTATGTAAATATGCATTTACGATTACACATCATACAGGTACTAAACTACACAAAATCATACATAAGTGTTCAACATAAAAGGAATCAGCCGTTGACGACATATCAAAGAGAAAACACTTGAATGAGAATACTACAATTTGATCTGAATGTAGAAGTAGTTACAATGTGAGCACTTGACTGTAAATCATTATTTAAAGAAACAGTGAGCAACTGTTTTAATTTATGCTTGTGAGAATGTTTTAGTTTGAAGAATAATGGAGAGCTCATGCCACACAGTTTTACTCATGTTTTGCTGTTAATATTTCAATTCTCTGGCTGAAATGTTACTGAGTGAGACAAAACTAGGCATGGAAAGTAAACTTTCTAAACAGTATAAATTTTTGATCAGCTAAGTACTCTGTCTTCTGTATATAATATGATAATTCTTTTATAGTACAAGCCCGTCATAGTTTACAAAAATATTGGTTGTGCAAGAGTGCTTGGAGGCAGAGTGACACCTTCCTGTAGTGTATACAAATTCTCCTCAGTGCTTAGAGAAGGAAACAAGATATTGATGTCACCGAGTCTCAATGGTTGGAGTAACTAGATCAATTTAAGTGAAATTATATCTAATGTATGTCACTTTTGCGGGTAACTACATTGCAAATTCATCCCCCCTCCCATTTCTTTCCTACAAACCCTGGGCTTTGTTGGTTTAACAATAACATGACAGTGAAGGAAATGCAACAAGGTTACAGGATGGCTATAAACCATGGTCACAGTCCCCCCCCCATTTCTTTCCTACCAACCCTGGGCTTTGTTGGTTTAACAATAACATGACAGTGAAGGAAATGCAACAAGGTTACAGGATGGCTATAAACCATGATGACTCAGAGAGCAAACAAAGCTAATTTAGGTCAAGCTCGAGGTTGTCTGCATCAACCAAGGTGCCCGTAGAGGTCATATTCTGCAAACACAATAAGTGTATGCCTGTAGTCATGCAGAGGTTCTTGCATTGCCTTCTACAACTAAGACTGGCCTAAATTTGCATTGACAGAGCTGATGGATTCGGATACTTTACTGTGTGTATCTGACACGCTAACTCTGGAGTGATGGTAGGGTTAATCCTTCAGCTCTGCAGGGTACCATCACACTACCTACTGCCTCCCCATTGGGTGTATGCTAACCACCGAGCCAGGAAATAGAGGTTCAGCTAAACCCAAATCTTAATGCCAGTCATTCCCAACCAAGATCTCTACACTAAACCCACTGCATCTTGGAGCCAAAGAAAGGACAAAAAGCTTAAAACTAAGAAATCAAAGAATATGTTCCATTCTGAGTTAGACATGTTATGTGTACTCTTCCAGTGGGGTCATCTCATCACATGGTTGGATAAGACTTTCCCCCAATTTAAACATACACAAGAGACAGTGCATGGGTGATTCAGCAGACCTGATTCCAATTCCTGTGTCATCAGAGACACTCCTTTGTGTGGCAGCCACAATTGCAAGTTTTTCAGTTACAGTTACAACCACCACAATCGTCATTACTATTACAACCATGTGCACTAGAGCTTCAGCCTCAATATCCATATCAGTAATATTTAAAAAAGTTTAGTTGTAGGTTTAATTTTTCTAATATACAATTTGAACTTTGTTTAAGCTTAACTTTGGGGTTTTCATGTCTAGTGTTAGTTTAACTTACAAAATGGAAACACACTGAACCAGTAAGAGAATTCATTAAAGGTTCTTTCACCCATCTCTTGACAGTTCCACATCCACCAAAAACAGACTTGCCCATGTTTTTCTTAACTGTACTGTGTTATCGTGATTTTTTTTTGTTGAATAACATTTTTCTGTTCATTGTAAAACTATTGGTGTCAAGTCTTTCTTCTAGATGATACTGGTTGTAGATCAGAGAGATAAATATACTCAATAGTCTGGTATTTCCTGAAACTCGAGTTAGCAGGCTTAACGAACTGTCTCTGCAACAAAACCTTTTTGCAAGAAAAATACTACACTATAAATTATAAAGTTATTTTTGCTCCAAGCCATTTGTATATTGATCAAAATTTTCTTTAAGATCAGTACAGTGAAAATGTAGTTTAACACTCAAGATTTTCAAAAATGACTTGCTTTTAATTTCCAAATAATATCTTAATGCTTTCCATCCAGAAATATACTTGTTAGTACTGAAAAATCAAATGATGTATTAGATAATTTTTCATGTTATATATGCATCTAAAGTTTATTCATTTAATCACAAATAGAGCTGGTCAATTAACTCGATTACATAAGAGTATCAATCAGTGTCACACAAAATAATTGATTACTCTAAATCAATTAATACCACAAAATAAATAACCAAAATCATGGTTCTTTTATTATTACTATACATTAGTTATTTTTTCAAACATCCATACAAAAATAAACAATTAGTTGTAATAATGGTTGGAGACGGCTTGAATGGGTACTGAAGAAAAACTTGTCGAAACGTTGTACATTTGCTGTTATGTTAAACTTATATTAAAGTTTTTCTTCATTACCCACTCAAGCCATCTCCAAGCATTATTAGTTTCAAAGTTGGTTCCTCGTTATCGAATTTGAAAACAATTAGTTGAATGTAATTAATTAAAGTGCCGGACAATTAATCGATTATCAAATTCCAGTAATTGCCCAGCTCTAGCCAAAACTGCTCTAATTCTATAACGTGTATAATTGAACTGTCTTCAAATACAAAATATGCAGTTTCAGTTAGTGGAAAGTATTTTATAATTAGTCAACTTGAAAAAAAATAACAAAAATTTTTTAGGATTGAATTGATTTGTGATTTTTATAACCAGAAAGCAAGAACAAAAGAAATTAAAGTCTATTAGAGTTATCATTCAACAGTTCAAGCTTGAGATTCTACATAAACAAAAGAAAAACCTTATTCACAAATTTCTAAATACACAAGTCATCAAAACTTTTTCTTCTGCTCAAAGTAAACTAATTTCTATAAACCGACATACTCTTTTTGAAAACAAACTAATATTTACTGATACTCTGCAACAGTTAAGAGCAAGAAATCACAGCTAATCAAGTGAAAATCAAATAAATATTTCTCAAAACTCTTATTTAGGTATACCTAATTTTATTATTTTATTGTAAAAAGAGTTATCTGTAAAACACCTAAATTTCTTGATTTAACTGTAGAATTGAAACCTGTAAAAAATTCTCTCATGGGCTAGTGTTTGAGTATCTTATTTGAATGAAGTTTTCATCGAGTCATCACGAGAACTTGTAGGAAATATGAACTGTTGCAGGGTTCATCTTTTGAGCCCTCTTGAATGTTGGTGTCTGTGTTGTATTTGGATAAGAGTCACTGTTCATGGGCTGTTTAGTGATGTTGTCAATATGTGGATGTAATTTTGATGAAAAATGGTTATCTAAATGTTACTGATTGCAGTGCATTGGCCTCAAATAAAAGTTTGTTGATGTATTATTTGATTTTTCTTATTTTCCAGTGTTAAGCCATCTCCACGATTTAGTGCTAGCCACCAGTTTATGATGCAATTAATGTGGTAATTGTGTTCACCCAAGTCGGATATTTTTTGGAATGTAGTAGTCATTTAGCATCTTAATGTTCTTTTAGTCTTTATCCTATAGTGATTTAATATAAAAGAAGTTTATTTAAATATAATGTAACCATATTTTTAGGTCAAGATTACCTGGGCATGGTTAATGGATTTAATTTTGAAAAATGTACTTTTAATACGATAACTTGAAGAATTCTTTGTAAACTGAGTGTACACATAAAATACTCACACCCTAGTTTAAATTACTCTCAACAATAAATACATACTAAAACACTTGGACTTATACCCAATAGAAAAACAAATTTAAATTTAAAATAATTCATCTAAATAAATATATCTTGAACCTGACATCAGTAGTGCAAACTTAAGTACAAACCTTATAAAAGAAATTTTCACAGGTCTGTCATAATCAATTTATTTTTAATAATTTCTGAAACAGTTTGCCAGAGTTCATCTTTAGACACTTTATTGTGTAAATTTAGTGTCTGAAGTTCTTTTACAGAACATAGCAAATTGTATGATCAGGAATGTTTGCTTCTAATCATAAGGAACGAACAGGTTTCTCATCTACTTGTTCCAATTACTCCCAAATTCAGAATTCAAGTCAACCCAAGCCACACTTTACCACCTAAATCAAAAATAATCCCCAAGTAAAATATTAATTTTTATATTCCAAGACACACATACAAATGAACATTTAAAATGTTATACATATATGTATATATATATATGAACATATTGTATAAATTTGTTAAAATATGTTTATGTCTGTCATCTTTTACAAAGGAACTATATACTTATATGTTAAAACTTAGAAGAATCCATGTGGAACTCACTCTCATACAAAGTGAAAATTAAAAAGGATTTAGTTTTTTCACATGTAAATAGTTTTATTTTTTGTTAACTGATCTTCTGCATTTTAGTAGACTACTAAAGCCACCATTAAATATGGTACATGGGCATTTTATTGTCTGAACTGAATATAATACATTTTCCCGAGATATTCATGACATGCAACTTTTTATGTGTTTGTCACAAGAATATTTTAGTCGTCAAAAGAATTGTTATAACTAAAAAAATGAATATGTTCTTGAACATGACTGGTCTAACGCATTTGTTTAAAACAACAATTGTCAAATTTCATTTTGGGAAGATGATGACAAAACTTTTTTTTGTGGTCTAAATTTCGATTCATATATAATGTTATCATCAGATCTTTAAAACGTCACAGTTGGGAAACTCGGAAAATACACAACAGTCCAATGTATTGAGTGTTTCTAAAGGTGTCCATTTGTTTTTTGGATCATCTTCAGAAAATGGATCACATGTAGAGACATCTACAAGTTCAAGCTTGGTAGGCAAAACCAAACGATAAGCATGTAGGAACATACGATAAGGAGCCAGGTCTCGACGATTACTGTATGTGTAATCACCAACCACGGTATGACCGATGAAATTACAATGAACACGAAGCTGATGTCGCCTACCAGTTATTGGTTTTAACAATACTTTAGTTGCCGGGGAATTGGCATACAGACCTCTCTGGAGAACAATAATTTGTGTGACTGCTTTTTTGGGAAAACTACAATAACCTTTGTCTTCTGTGCACATGCAATGTGTGAAATTTTCTCTTGTATCTTTTCCAATCCCTTTGTTAATTACTGTATATTCTTGGTCTAAATGTCCACGTAAAAGTGCAAGATAGTACTTGTGTGTTAGACGATTCTGGAAAACCAGCATAGCTTCTTTGGCAGCTTCCTTTGTCAGGGCAACAGCTAATACACCACTAGTTGAATAATCAAGTCTGTGACAAAAGTGGAAACTATGAACAAGATTACTATTAACTAAGTGTGGGAAACGGGTCTTGAGCTGATTTTCTACACTTACGGGTAATTCTGACATTCCTTCTTCTTTGTCAATATTGATAAGAATATCATGTCTTTTATTCACAACTATGAATGACCGGCTTACGTGCAGAACGGAAATATCCTCCATTTTTGGCCTTTTAGCCCTTCCAAAGGTAATGCGTGTTATATAAACCAGCATATGTCGGAAATAAACATTGAAATTAAATTTTAAAAATTCCAGAAGCATTATTAATCGGCCTAGGCCTACAGCTTTATAAAACAACGTTAACTTAACTGTAGTGTAAGTATAGTGCTACTGCTAGTGTTACTCGATAAATAACTGTTAGGCCTACAATAATAACCATCACAGTTACAGTAATGTGTCATAATCACAACTCTTTAATTTGCATGCCTATACATTAATTAAATATCTGATCATTTTAATTGTTAAATGAGGCAATAATGATACTACACAATTACCGAAACATTTTGATTAAAAATACCGACTACACTCACACATTTACAGGATAAAACACGTCATATACTTGTATTCGATAACCTACGAACACGTTTTGGATAAATTATTGACAGAAATAGGACATTTTGTTTTGTTGACAGAAATAAAAGCTAGAGTATTATTAATTTATTATTTGTAAATCTCGTCCTGAAAAGAAAAACTCAAACCTGTAAATAGAAAAGTTGCTTATAACGTCGTTATGAAAGATTTTTCCTTTCCTGGACTTGTATTTTTTAGGAAAAAAATATTTCTTTTGTGAGAATAATGACAAGTTTCAACATCTTGCGGACTATTATTTTATAAATATACTATAGTAGGTCTAGCTCATTTATTCCACTTATTTATTATATTTGCAGGCATATCATATGTTTTCTACCTGCTTTAGTGATACATGAATTTTAAGACTTTTTGATTTCGTTAGTTTCTTCGCAGTTTTAGCATAAATATGTGGTGCACAAGTCCTTGAGATTACGTTGTTTCTTTGTTCTCTATAGTAGATAATGCCTATTCTGCACGAGGAGATATCGCATTAACATATAACATCCATGTTAAAAGGATTAGCATTTTAATATACTTTGTTGACCGAGTTGACAGTGCCTAAGTGTTATAGTTAACCAGTTATGTGAGAGAACCAAGGTCTCGGGGCGACGCCATCAATTGGATAAAGAAACTGAGCTTACCTATTGAATTCATGCATGCTTTCTTGGGTCATTTCTACTTGATTTACATCATGACTAGTTCAGAAGAAATCAGAGGCGTCGCTGGGTACTGGCACACAGGACCCGTGCCCAGATTCTATTTGATAGTGCCCTGAATCCGCAGTTGGTGTTTTGAAAAATCAGCATGCTGAAACGCCGAAAATTCCGACTCCTATGGGCCCGAGCCCCGAATCTTTTCAACACTTAGAAACGCCTCTGGAAGATATTTATCTTGAGGGACGGAAAGCTGACAAGCTATTTATTGGCCCAGTAGAGGATATTACTCACAGTTTTTTATGTCTAAATAAAATTTATTTTCTCTGTCCTTCAAATGGAACTCAGTCAAGTTAACAAACACAGATTACTCTTCCTATTTCCTGATCAAATCTGCTGTTATTAGCGGATCTAACTGTCTGACACTTAAAGGGAAATTAATTCACCTGGAAATCCCCTGACCATGCCAGAGCTGCGGTTAGGGCACTTGATTCGCAATCTACACGTCGTAGTTCGAATCCCTTCACAGAACATATTCGCCCTTTCAGCTGTGGGGGTGTTATAATGTGACGGTGAATCTCACTGTCCGTTGGTAAAGAGTAGGTGATGTTGACTAGCTGCCTTCCCTCTAAGCCTATCACTTGTTCATTAAGGACGGCTATCGAATATAGTCCTCATGTAGCTTAACAAAAAATTCAACAAACGAAAACAAATCAATTTGAAGTTATTTTAACATTATTAGATTACTTGTGACACTCTAGAGCCGTGGTTTTCAACCTATGGTCCAATAAACCTTGTGGTAAAGATCGAGTTTCCGTAATGCAATTAAGAATATAATGTTTTATTTGAAAATTTCATTAACGTACGTACTTTTTTTATATCAATACCACTTTTACACACCAGATCAGTGTTTCTCGATGCTCATGTCTCCTTCTAAGATATTTTTAGACCAGTAAAATATTTTTAATAAAATTTTAAAGGCACAAAATGGAGCTTATTAGCCCATTAAGGATGTACTTTCCAGCTCCCAACTATAGGTACCCCTTACTAGTCACGTATTCATCCATTTTTTCTTAGTCTCAGTTAAGTTTTCTGCCTCCATTGCCCTTGAAGGCAACTCATTCCAAAAACCAACCACCCAGTTTGAAAAGTAATACTGTCTAAACTGCAGATGACTCCTACGTTGCCAGAATTTGAATTTATGACCCCTTGTCCTGTTTGATGGATCTATATTATCCATACTATTAATAATTTTAAACACCTCAATCAAATGTCCCCTCTGACCTTCTCCTCTCCAGAGAAAAAAGTTTAGAGATTTTAGTCTCTCCTCATAGGACAATCTCATCATCCCAGGTATCATCCTAGTGGCTCTTCTCTGAACTTTCTCCAACAATTCAATCACCAAAACTGTACACGGTACCCTAAATGAGGCTTTACAAGTGATCTATACAGTGAAACAATAATATCCCTTGTCTTGTATTCAATATTTCTGTAGATGCTATCTAAAATCCTATTAGCCCTATTGCTAGGTACAATACACTGTTTATATGATTTAAGTGATTTTTCGATCACGACACCAAGATCTTTTTCTTCAGCCACAGTATTTAATGTATTCCCATTTAAATCATAACAATAATTTTAATTGTGAAAACCTACATACATCACTGTTTATTAAAATAAAAATTGTAAGACAATGATAGTCAATTCTTGTGGCTTAATTTTAACAAATATAACTTTGAAACCCTCAAAACTTTTGTCCGCCCTCTCAAAGTTTACTACCCCCTGAATTTTAAAAATGCCCACTAGGGAACGGTACTACCCAGGTTAAGAAACACTGCATTAAATGATCAGTTTGCGCAGACAGACCTATTTGAGTATGGAGGTTCGCGAGAATTTCTTTGGTTTGACAAAGTGGTTGATGCGGAAAGAAAGGTTGAGAACTACTGTTGTAGATGGCTGAATGGACAAAAATGGATGCGATAACAATAATTTGAGTTTTAAAAGAATTTAAATAGCTTTAAAAAATAACAATTTCAAAAAGTAGAAAACATTAGAGTGATGTAAGCGAACCTTATAATCGCTCATTTTTTAATTATTTTAAAAATCTTAAGTCAATACGTGTCAACGGTGGGGGTCAACATATTGAATAATACGTTATTGTCTGTCAGAACACTCGACGTAAAAACCAAGACAACTGGGTAAAATCACTTCTTTAATATATAAGATGCGTTTAAAAAACGAATTACGTTTTTTACACTTACCCTTTTAAAGATCCTGTAATCAATGAATTCATGAACCCACAAGCAATTTGTTGTATAAATAGTTTAGATATAAAGTATTTAAAAAATAACAACAATGGACCTCATCATTAATTCCAGGGTTAGCACAGTCTTTCTATTATAATGTGTTAATTTTAAAATTTTATTTTTTGTTCACGAAACTGCAGTATTTAGGAAATAACAAATAAAACGTACAATTATATGCAAATTAACACACACACACACACACATATATATAGGTTTTAAACGGAAACGACTTTATGCTCGGAGAACAATTCATTTTAACCACTTAAGCTTTCAGAGTGTATATTCCTGAGGAAACAGGCCCTCTTAGAGGTTCAGAGAGGCTTGGGCCACTTCTTTCTTTTGAAGCCCCTGGCTAAAATAATAACAAAAAATTTATGAAACATGAAAACAAAATAAGACAATCAGTAGCTCAAAAGAAAAGTGAAACATAATTAGAATTTAACATATATTTATTAACATTCAATAAATGCTTTTCTAGCCCTTGGGATTGAACCATCCCCTTCTTGACTGATGTCCTCATGTTCAGGCATTGGCATTGAAATATCATCTGTTGCGGTCGAGGAGTTTTCATCATCTGAAGGATTGTTTGTTGGGTAAAGTATGTTTTCCAGTGGTTTGAGAAATGAAGTAATTCGAATATCACCTGTTGCGGTTGAGGAGTTTTCATCATGATTTTTTTGGGTAAAGTATGTTTTCCTGGTTTGAGAAATGAAGTAATTCGAATATCACCTGTTGCGGTTGAGGAGTTTTCATCATCTGAAGCATTGTTTGTTGGGTAAGGTATGTTTTCCAGTGGTTTGAGAAATGAAGTAATTCGATTCGAGCTATTAGTTTTCGCCGTCTCTTACTTGCATCATTTTCAAATCTCCTCTTCATAATGATCTATATGAAACATAAAATAAAAATTACAACAAATTTAATTTATATATATATATATATCTTCCAGCTCTAAGCTGAGAGTGTGTGTCACATTTTGGTCTGATTGGGAGGCACATGAAAACAGGTCGCGAAATTTAACCAATGTAAAAAAAAAATAACAAGTGTCTAAATTTGAGGCCCCTCTTTGAGATCGAGGCCCGGACCAAATGGCCTTCCTCTCCTTCCCGCTATAATTGGTCCTATGAGGGAGTCTACAAACTACATTCGATATATTGATCTCACGTTAAGTGAACGACGCTTCATTTTTAAACTCTTTTACAATTGTTGTTATCATTATTTATTAATAATTATAATTTATAATTAATATTTATAATAATTTATAATTATTATTTATAATAATTTATAATTATAATTTATAATTAATATTTATAATAATTTATAATTATTATTTATAATAATTTATAATTATAATTATTATTTATTATTTATAATTGGTCCTATGAGGGAGTCTACAAGCTACATTCCATATTTTGATCTCACGTTAAGTGAACGACGCTTCATTTTTAAACTATTTTACGATTGTTGTTATCATTATTCCCCTAGCGGCAGGCAGGTAAAAAAAAAGTTCTGAAAGCATTTGAGTTAACTAATGAATAAACATTATTTAGAAATTTATACGATGTTAATAGTATTGTTATCAGTCCTGGCTCCAGCTGTTCTTAATTGGGGAAGAGGCAATGAATAAATTTATAATAAATCTAACATTAGGTTAATATACGGCATTATTTTGAGGGGGGGAGGCAATACGATTAATTTAAGAGTGATAGACTAGATGGAAGATAGCTAGTAAACACCACCAACCGCCAACTCTTTTACCAACGAATAGTAGAATCGACCGTCACATTATAACCCCCACCGCTGAAAAGGCGAGCATGTTCAAACCCACAACCTTTTTGCATTCTATTTTATTCAGCAGTGAACATCTCTAAACAAAGTTTTATACCATGAAAAAGGCAATACTTATTCTAACGACAATGATAACAGAAGCTGCTTCTTTAATACATTTTGTACCTGTATTCAGATCAGAACCAATGAAACAAGCAACATATGATTACTCGGTCACAATTGGTAGATAATACAGCAAATACATTTCTATAAAAAGCACTTTATTATTATAAATCCCGTGGAAACAAATCTAATGAGACACTTACAGTATTTATAAATAAAGTTTTACCAAAGTAGGTTCAAAAATGTACTTATAAATTTTATTAAAACTTAGCCCAGCAGTGGCGACATCTACAGGAGTAAGTTAGAAGCGAGACACTGACTTACATACTCACGTAATACATTTACTTAAATATATTGTTACACTCCTAGCGCCGTCTCGACCTCGATAATATATTTACATAAACCCTCCAAGGGAACTTTACTTCATTTCTACAATACTTGGACTAGAATTTAATGTTTCTTTTTCCAATTTTCACCAATTCTCGAATATATTGTTTTCACTTAAAACACAATGTGATTAATCAATTTAACATTCTTCACTTTATAACTTGTTAATTTGTTTCGTTCTTAAATACGAAGCTACACGATGGGCTATCTGTGCTGTGCCAACCACGAGCATCGAAACCTGGTTTTTAGCGTCATAAGACTTCAGACTTACCGCTGAGTCACTAGGGGGTAATCTATAACATAAGCACATTCATTTATATAACATTTATCTGTTACACGTTTTGGAACATAGCACATTTACACATAATCTTTAAGGCTTTACATCTGGTTTTGGTCGTCATTTTGTTGGGGGGGGGGCGCCCCTAAAGCGTTGAAGGGGACCCAAATGACAATTTCGAGTCAGACTGGAGTAACACATACACGCAAAGTATACCGTAGCATAGGGCCTCTAGCCGAATTGAGGGGCCCCATGCGAGGTTAATCTTCTTTGCACCCCACCAAGCCTTTTGTGAAACGACGCTTCTGCATCTGGCTCTGGAATTTCATTTTTCCATTGTAATTTGTTCCTCACTATCGTGCTCCTTGCCATCCTGTTCCACAACTCTATCTCTCTTCATCAATTTCAAGTACCTCATTTTGATCAGAAAAAGAAATTCATATTCAGAGTTTCTTCTCGCATCTTTTTTTACCAACAAAAATCATAACAGATAGACCAACTTCCAACCATATACATCTTTAGTCATTTTCTTGTTTCAAAAGTGAGCAGTTCTCCAAGAGGGGGTGCAATAATACAAAATAGAAGGCTGTTGGTCACAGTGATTAAAAGACACAGAAGATGTTTCCACCAAATTGACGAAGAAAGATCCTTAGATATCGTAACAGGAATGACATCTCATGTTTTTTTCAACTCTACCGACCACTTCTTACTTTAAAATTTATCAACCATGTAGCAAATCTGCTAATATTCTGACTTTTAAAAATATCCACAGCAAAAATAAAGTCAAATAATGAATCAACTTCAGCAGTAAACTGATAAACCACGTGCACTGCATTGTGAGTTGAGGTGATTATTTGCTTCCAATATTTTTGGATGTTGTTCATCTGTGTTTACTTACTCGTGCACATGTTGCATGGCAAGCAATTCTTGCTGTAGCATCAGATAACATAACTTTGTTATCTGATGATCATGTCACAAGCTGAAGAATCTGGACAAGTTTTGTTCAGAGAAAAATCTTCTTTGAGAATATCAGTGTGGAGTACAGAAACGTTTTTTTTCTAAGCCACTGATGACAGCTTCTTTTTGGAGGTCTTTGAGACACTTAATGAATGAAGCCTATTGAATTTCACAAGAATTATCAAGTGTTCATGGAATGAAATGCTGATGTTAGTTTTAAAATATTTCTATACCAATGCCCTGTGGTCAGTTTTCTGATTCTCTACATTGCCTAAGGATTGGTACTTGTGTGAAATACACCCCCACATCACTATTGTGTAGATATTCGTTAATATTTCCCTCCCTGGTGGCCTTCATATGAGGTACATTAATTGTCACAATGAATTTGGCACCTCAGTTAGGTTTCATTGATTACAAATTTGATGTTTTAGTGGACATTTTACACTTCATATGGACGTTTCCTGCTAGCAGTTTATAGTTAAGAGGTTTGTAGGTTGGGTGCAGCTTGTGAAATAAGTCCCGTGTAGAAACAGGTATTGTTTGCATAAGTAGCATGAGGAAACTCTAATGATCAACTCTTCCAGTCAGGCAACATTCTATCCACGAAGACAGTTGGCAGTTGGCATCTTACCGTGATTGAAAAGTTGATGAAGTACTTTCATCTTCTCTACGTGAAATAACCACTTTTATTTTACTTTTAGCTACAACTCAATGTATAAACTTTTGAATTAAACTATTTTGCTGTTATATCACCGAAGTTACCAAAAAAGAAAGAATAAAAAAAAAAAACATTTCTAACAAATCAACAATAATATTGAGCATTAAACATAAACACCATAGCTGGCCTAAGAACAATCAGGTAATAGTTTTCTTGTGAAGCGACAATGTATATTGTTGAGCATCACCAAAAAAGGATCGTGAAAGCGTTCTCGACAGAGTGACAAAGGGATTAAGCCTTTTTATAGTTAGTGATATGGCTAGGACTAAACTAAGGTAGAATTTTTATATTTTTTTTAGGGTGGTATAAGCTATTCTCTATTGATAAGGTAAAGTAACCCTGTAAAGTGAATACTTCTAACTGTCACGTACATATTTTCACGAATGTTTGTTTTAGATATCCATGCACAGCTACATGAGGTCTATGCATTATCCATCCCTAATTTTAAACTAACTGACTAAAAGGAAGGTGACTAGTCAAGAACACCCACTGCCAACTCTTGGGCTATTCGAAATGAATAGTGTGATTTGACCAACGCGCTTTTATATTTATTTGACAACGATGAAATAATGAGCTGCCAATTGACAAGATTTCCAGTTGAACAACCCAATTTAACATGTCAAACAAAAGTTATGGAATCAGGTTTCTGGCCTTGTAATTCTCCTTCAGAATAACAAGCCACAAAAGAAATTGTAAGATTCTCAGCTAAAAAATAAAACGAACACTAGTAAATCACTCGTATTTGATTATTAGTTTATTCAACGTAAAACTGAGATACAACATATACATAAATTAACATAATCCGTGCTTCACACTCTTGAATCACTGATCCCACTGTATACAGATAAGATAAAAAGTCTCACAACACATCTTAACCGATATTCGTCTTACAACTAGTACATTTTTAAAGGGGAAAACAGCTATTTACTTATGATATTATCTATTTATCAAACATATCATGAATAGATTTTTTTTTCAGTTCTTCTTCACTGAAGGAAGAGACAAAACATGTTGTCTCTTTAGATAATCTACATTTATTGGCAAAAAACAAAAAATATTTAAATTTCTACCATATTTTTAAGATCCCAAAATGATGATAATAATAAAAAAAAATTAAACATTTTTCTGTGGCAGTAGTGACAAGAAAAATGAAAATATTTACATTGTTATAAAATGTTTTCTGCCTGTTATGAGAGTTCTTAAAAAGTCAATTACAAAACTAAAATATATAATGTTGTGAAAAATAAAAATCGAAGTTACAATTAGATGTCCACAAAAATTGTCGTGGGGGCTTAAGGGTAAATGCCCCTTCACAGGAATAAATATACCCATCTTTTTTTTTTAAGCTGAGTAATATTTTACAACACAAAAAAGTTCACAAACGATTTGATTTTATTCCTCAATAAGAACATAACAGTGAATAGTGACATCTGGTGGGAAGAAGAGGTTTATGGAAAATACCCACCATCCATTTTTACTTTAAAAAATGAATAACTGGACAAATCGGTTGCTATAAAATCCAGCAGGAGTATGAAGTTTTCATGTTTTGTAAGTATCCAGAGAAACTTTTCACTCACTGGTGTTCCACGCATCTTTTTCTGACTACCTATAAAATAACCAATACTGCACAGAAACCAAAAAATGCACCAAAATTCATTTTAACCATGTATATGTTTCTAAATGTTCTTCTTCCCCTTAATATTTAGCACCCTATGTGTATGCAAACTGAACCAATACTGGAAAAAACCTATAACAAAATAAAAGATTGTACATATATTTTGACAAAATAAAATGTCACAAAGATTTAGGTCCCTGTTTATTAAAGTACTTACACTGCTAACCCAACTTTTCTTGCTGAATTTATTTTTTAGCACAAAGCTACACAAGGGACTATCTACACTTTATCAGCTATGGAAAACTAAGCTCGAATTTAGGGTTTAAGTCCAGAACTTTATTGCTGACCCACCAGAGGATCTAAAGAAAATCTAGAATTCTTCGATTTGTGAATATGAATGAACTATACCAGATATTTTGACAACACTTAGTTTAAGGCTGACAGCTTAAAAATTTTATCCAAATTATTCCGGTTCTTAAAAACAAACTGGAGAAAGTTTTTGTCCATTACGAAGGAAGTGCTTTTTGCCAGTACACCAAGTGTCAAAAGCATAATCACTGTAAAGCTTATGTACTGAAATAAAGCTTATAAAAAACAGCCCTAGTTAATGAGAAGCTCCTCACATCTTTTCCATTCATTTTTCTACAATATTCTGTTACATTCACTGTATTTTAAGACACGTGAAAGATTGAAATTATTTTACTTGGAGTCAAATTTCCTAAACTGTACCTATATCAGCCAATATCACAAAATGTATAGTATGATCTGCTCCACACAGTAATCTACAAGTGTTTTTGTTGAATTGTTATAATATATTAACCTGACATTTTCTCCCGTTCAAAGCTGTAAGTACAAAAAGCAGTGGAAGTTGTATCCCGAAGAAAAAGTCTGAACGTCCATTTGAAGCTCTCGCTCTCTTCAGAGGCTTCACAATAATCATTTAATTATTGATCCTGAAACACATTAAGATGCTAATATTTTGTTTAATGTTATTTATCATTACCATCACCATGAAAATATGAAAAATTAATGACCTGGTATCCCAACAAACACGACTGATGTTAGCTGAAAACCTCATACCTGAAAAGGACCAAAACTGTATGAAATACCTATAGATCAATTACAATACTTTTGCATTGTAACGTGAGTAAACTTTAGAATATAATTCTCCTAACATGAATCAGGAGACTTTTTTCCTTATATGATACACAAATTACTGCAAAGTGAAACCGAAAGCAACTTCAAACTGAGTACACTGTATGAGATAAAAACATTTAAAACTGTTCTAGACTTCTTCGTAATTATAAACCACATTAAATGTTCATTTTTACTATAAAAGTAATAGAACGGGCAGTAATAGTTTACCATATCTTGAGTAGCAATACAGATTTAGTGTCTACAGGTAATGACACGAACCTCCAGGAGATCAAACACTTTACCCAGTCTTGTAAAAGAACAGGAACTTTTTTAATTTCATTTGTTAACTAAGCTGCACTATAAAAGCAACATAGTCTAATCATTATTAACTTGATTATCTAAGAATGACATCAACTCGTGAACGTTATAAGTGGGAAGCAGTTAATCAAGAAGAGAAAAAAAAAACAACCTCGGGAACAGGTGTTGAGCTTAAGTTAGTTGACAACAAATATGCATTTGAAAAATACTTCAATAAATTAGACTTAATAAAAGTCTTCTTCAACAAATATTCTTAAAAAAATTGAGAAAGACGGGATAGTCCGAGTTAATTTTCTAAAGTGATGACCATAATACTTTTTTCTGCTACAATGAAGCACAAAGTTCTTTATAATATTTTGTTTTGAAAGACTCGATAATATTTATCAATGATGTCGAGAAGTTTTTCTAAATGTTATTTCTTGATGGATATTTATTACTTCTTTAAGATGAATTGATTTAATTGACAGGTGGTATGGTATGTCTTAAATGCTGCATAACACAAACAACTATAATGTTATTAAAGAGCATAGTTTAAGAAAATTCAAAACTGCTTTTATGACCAACAGCATTATAAGCTGCACCTACAAATTAAATTCAGATATCTTATCATATATATTTTTTTCCAATAATATCAGACTTATGTTAAATTTATATAGTAATATAATGAGGGGTAGAGAAACTATGATACCTAACATTATTTTTTCTTTGTCTAAAATTGAACTACCAATCTTGTACAGTTTTCTTAAGCTGCGGTTGTCTTGTTGTTATATCTTTCATTTATCTTCCTTTTTAATAAATCTTTCCGAAATTTACTTTAACATCTTTTCAGAGTGATCATTCAAGGTCACAGCTCCATAAGGTATTTACAACCACTCGTCTGTTGGAAAGACAGACGCGTATAACAAATTCACCACAATATGAATCCTAGTCTGGTTCTTTCGATTTGCCCGGGTTTACCGACGAAGAATGGTATTCCTCAAAACCAGTATAACTCAGCGATAAGTGGTGAATCCAATAATAATATGGGCTTCATATCAATTTTTTATTAAGTTCACAAGATACTGATATAGAAGAAAGTCAAGTAAATTGGCTGCTTCTTTCATTGTAATTTATCAAAAATCTTTAAAGAGGAGATTTTACAGTATTTTTTAGTACTGGAAAATCCCAAACCATACAAATCGTTAAGCAACTAAAGTTTTGAGGAACGAACTGAAATACATTGTTTTCATCGACTAACAAGCTACCAATACTTCTTAAACACAACACACACAAGGAAAGATTCTGATCTGCACAAACCAAGCAAATAACACTTCTTTTGAAACAAGACTTACATAAACTAGAAGACAAAAGTTGAAAGAAACAAAGATTAAAAGTTCTTGGCTTAAAGCAACAACATTTAACTGAAAAACACTTGTTTTTTAACGATCAATCATTTGTACAGAAATATATGTTTTCTAGGTCCTCAGTAGGGGTTTATTTGTATGAAAAGCAAGTTTTATACAAGTTCTATTTTGTTTATCAGTAACAAACAATCTTGACGTTAGAAAATTATCATAAAGAAATTTACCTTATTTTATATATATATATATATGTGATTACTATATTGGGTTTTGGTTAGGTTACATATTATAGTAAGCATGAGTAGATTCTGTTGACAGTTTTACCTAACTGTTTTCAAACAAGTTTAGTCACATTTCACTATAAACACATATAACCAGCTAACATTGTGCAAAAAAAAAATTATATAAAAAAACACCAGGGAAAGAAAAAAAAAGTAATGAAACTTGTACATGTATTGTAAAAACAAATCTCAAATCCCAGCATTTTCAATACATCACAGAGAAAAGTAAAAAAAACAAAAACCATGGAACATTTGTACAATAAAAACATGTAGTCTGATGCCCTTAAAAAAAGAAAAGTCACCAGTCGATAAAGAATAACATCAATTTCCTAAAACCTGTTTCTGGAATGAACAGTAAATCATCATATGGACTCGCTTTCAAATTTCAACGTCCCTCGTCTCTGATGGTAGTGACTAATACTGCCCCTCACGCTGATAATGTCCTGTGCTTGACGAAATATGTCGATTTAATACCATTAATCACCAAAATGTAATAATAGTACTGTCAAAAAAAAAAAGTCACACAGAGACATTAACAACAGTGTTAATGTGGTACAGTATGCAGTTATATCAAGTCAGAAGACAAGAAAATTAAAATCACTAAATGTTCAAAATGATTGTGATTCAGGTGAAAGGAACATTAAAATTACACCAAAAGAATACAACTAACATATTATTAGTCAGTTTCTTACACTACTTAGTTACATATTAAAATAGAAAGTCAAACAGTAGAATATGAAAGCATATTATTGAAATATAGCATTCTCTTATAGGATATCTTTATTATTTGTGAAACTCCACTGTCTTTCAATACTGGTTAGACATTGTTTTTTTTTTTTTAAGATTTAAACTAATATTTTTTCACAGCTTACACCAAGTAAAGTCCTTCTACAGAGCTGCCAAGTGGTTTTAATCACGATAGCATAACATATTTCTTGAAATAGGAGCACTAGATACACATTTGGTTCAAACAATTTTCATCTATTGCTTGAAAAGAAAAAAAAACAACAAAAAACTTCTTAACGGCAAGTCATCACTTCTCAGAAAGTTCCCTTTACAGCATAACTTGAAATATTCGCTTTAACGTTTTACCTTGTACATTCACTACATTATTCTGTGGCCTTATTATTATCTACGGTCTTGGTATAATAAATAGCTTTTTAGAGCTGTGGGTAGATTGAGCTTGTGGATGTGGTTTAGACGATTTCGGCCTATTCTCTGCCTTATAACTCTGCGACAAATGTCTTTAAGTGGTAGAGGTTCAGCTGGAAAATTGTAATAACAAAAAAAAACATTTATTGACTATTATAGTTGTAGCACAACAAAAAAAAAAAAACTTCAAATTTAAAAGAACTGTATCATTTAAAACAAATGTAATTTGCATAACTAAGTTATGAACTATACAGCATAAAAAATTAATAACACTTAACAAGTTAATGCGGAACTTTGACACACATTAAATTGAATATGTCCGAAGATAGAAAATTTATAAATCCTCTATTAAATACGACTAATTACTATATGTAAGAAATATATTGTTGTATACTCCCAACAAATCGAAATAAGTTGACTACATATAAATATTATATCAATTTATTAAGAATACTCTGCCATTAGATTATATTTCTCCAAAATAAATAACAATAAAAATACATATTGACCACTAGAATAAAAAAAAATCCAGTTTTGGGATGGTAAGATTAAGAAAGCTGATTCAATCATTAGAGAGGTTAATTTTAAGTACATCTATTGCTACAATTTTTACTAAAGAAGTTAATTTCACATTTCTATTACATTTTTTCTTAAATATGTACATCTAGAGAATTTTTTTTTTACAAAAACACCTTTAGAACGTTAAAGAAATATGAAAACAAAAGATCTGAGAGAAAAATCTTTTATGACAGGATTTTAAAAGTCTATACAGCTTCTCCACTGGGTACGGAAATTGAATAGAAATTAGCACGTGTTACCATGACAGAATTTTAAACTATCAAATATACATGCTCTCTTTTTTTTTTTATAACTTTGTAGAAACAAACTACAATCTGTCTTCCCGATCTTTAACTAACTTAAAACGCCACCTATTTACGTCTCCGTGTCTAGGGATGGAAATTGAACAGAAATTAGCACGTGAATTTTAAACTATCAAATGTACATGCTCTCTTTTTTTTATAACTTTGTAGAAACTAACTACAATCTGTCTTCCCGATCTTTAACTAACTTAAAACGCCATCTATTTACGTCTCGTGTCAAAGAAACATTAAAGAAATCTTAATGTAACTCAAAGATCAATAATGATGATAACATACAGAAATATATCTGAACCATTATTTGAAACGTCTGCATGAGTGTGTTACTTATAACTGGTGAACAGTTGAACTGATTGTCACTAAACCCGGTAGGCAACATTAGGATCACCCAGGCAGTGACATGGGAGGGATCAATGTTTTACTTTCTAATCTCCAGCCTTCACTAACTTCAACATCTACACATTGATAAAAGTTCTTTCAGTCTTTAATTTTTATTCTGCATCGCAGCTTTTCTTGAAACAAAATACTAATCAAGTGTCATCAATATTTTGTTTCAACACAAAATTTCAAGACATACCGTATTTTTCAGGGTGTATAAGACTCACTTTTTTACCCCAAAATTTGATGTCAAAATCTGCTTGCATCCTATACACCGAAGGTATGAATAATATGTATGTATATACACGATATACACAAGCCGTGTGTAAATATATTTAAATAGG